>NC_053398.1:151389101-151572763 GCF_905171765.1 Bufo bufo | reverse complement strand
GCCGTCAGCCCTGGGGCTGCCATCAACCGGGATGCTAGAGCACCAACCCATCAGCTATGGGGCTGCCATCAGCTGGGCTTCCAGCGACCCCAAGCCGTCAGCCCTGGGGCTGCCATCACCCAAGATGCTAGAGCACCAACCCGTCAGCTATGGGGCTACCATCAGCTGGGCTTCCAGCGACCCCAAGCCGTCAGCCCTGGGGCCTGCCATCCCCCTGGATGCCAGCGCCTAAGCCCCCGCCAGCCCCGTGCTTGAGAACCCTAACCCTGGGGCCCGCCCCCCGTCGCCCGGGGTGCCAGCGCCCAAGCCGTCAGTCCTGGGGCTGCCGTCTGCCCCGGGATTATCCAAGCCGTCAGCCCCGGGGCTGCCATCGCCTGTGCCCCAGCCGTCGGGGCTCATGCTGCTGCTGCTGCACACCCCCCAGACCCCCTTTTGCCATTACCCGCTGCCGGCCTAGAGCTTCATGAATGGCTTCAGGAATAAGGCTGCTGTCCTAGAAGCGTGTGTGTTGGCTTAACGGGTAGAGGCACTCCAGGGAGTAATGTAAGCGTGTGTAGGGGGTTCGAGCCCCATCTCTTGCTTTTGCTCCCTTTGCCCTTAACCAATGTCATCCCAGAGTTTTATATGCCTTTCCTGCCTTTCAGAAGCCTGTCAATTAGCTCCGCAAAGGCAAATTGGCATCAACTAGTAGTGGAAGCTCCATGGGATGCAGGGTTCGAGCCCCGTCTCCCCCCCCCTTTTTTTTTTTTTTTTTTGTTGACGCCAGCTTCCAGTCTTGCTGGACACACACACGATCCACTCCGGATTTTCAAACTTTTCCCCCACCCAGCTCACGAATAAAGCTAATAATGAGCATCAGCATGGATGTCGCTGATTGTGGGTGGGGGCTTGGCGTGTATTTAACCTGGAAGCAGAGCTACCTTCTCTTTTTTTTTGTTTGCAAGCCACATGTGGGATTGCAGATTGGTGTTATATGTTTCTCCTTCTTTTTGTTTTCTTCTAAATGTACCCAGATGGAGCGTCTGAATCAGAGACTGAAACCTTCCGGCCGGAGAAAGGGCAAATCGTGAGTATGACCCACGGAATGGGTTTCCCTGCTGGGTGGGGGCAGAGGGGCTGCCAGCCTCTGGGCTGCCAGCCTCGGGGTTTGCAAGCCTCGGGGCTGCCAGCCTAGGGGCCGCCAAGTGCACAACATACTCCCCACACCCTGGGAGAGTAGTACTATGCAGGTGTGTGTGATTTGTCATTTGTATATTTATATCATGACTGTGTGTGTGTGTGTGTGTGTCTCTCTGGGTGGGGGCAGAGGGGCTGCCAGCCTCTGGGCTGCCAGCCTCTGGGCTGCCAGCCTCTGGGCTGCCAGGCTCTGGGCTGCCAGGCTCTGGGCTGCCAGGCCTCTGGGCTTGCAAGCCTCTGGGCTGCCAGCTTCAGGGCTGCCAGCCTCTGGGCTGCCAGCTTCAGGGCTGCCAGCCTAGGGGCTTGCAAGCCTCTGGGCTGCCACCTTCAGGGCTGCCAGCCTAGGGGCCGCCAAGTGCACAACATACTCCCCACACCCTGGGAGAGTAGTACTATGCAGGTGTGTGTGATTTTTCATTTGTATATTTATATCATGACTGTGTGTGTCTCTCTGGGTGGGGGCAGAGGGGCTGCCAGCCTCTGGGCTGCCAGCCTCTGGGCTTGCAAGCCTCTGGGCTGCCAGGCTCTGGGCTGCCAGGCTCTGGGCTTGCAAGCCTCTGGGCTGCCAGCCTAGGGGCTTGCAAGCCTCTGGGCTGCCAGCTTTAGGGCTGCCAGCCTAGGGGCTTGCAAGCCTCTGGGCTGCCAGCTTCAGGGCTGCCAGCCTAGGGGCCGCCAAGTGCACAACATACTCCCCACACCCTGGGAGAGTAGTACTATGCAGGTGTGTGTGATTTGTCATTTGTATATTTATATCATGATTGTGTGTGTCTCTCTCTTCCAAGTCACAACCGTACTTTCCTCACCTGTGCCGTCTGTCACAAAGCGTACAAAGAACTATCCACGCACTTAAGGAGACGCTGCATGCGACTTTGCAGAGACAAGGAGATCCAATCCAGTCTGTTATCTTCCAAGACCTCCCTAAAGAACATTGCGAGCTGCGGCACCGCCATCCGCTACCATTGTGTTGCCTCCCTCCAATCCACTGAGGACATTATACAGTTCCTGGAAGAAAGAGGGTTCACAATCTTTGATAAGCCCCCCTCTCCCTGGTAAGTTGCTATAATGTGTTGTGGACCTGTATTTCCCTCCCCTCCCACCCCAAACCCCCTTCTGCTGACTAATGTACCCAATTATTGTTCTCTCTATAGCGCTGCCTGTTGTACATCTCCTCCTCCTCCTCCTCCTCCCCCTCCCTTTCAGGCCAGCCAGAATCTGCCACCTTCCACCCACAATGATCATGTCTCTGAATACGAGATTAGTCATGATGAGGAGGAAGATGCTTCTGAAAGTATGAACCAGGAGAAGGAGGATGGAGCTTCAGAAACCGTGATCCTAGTGGAGGAGGAAGATGGGTGCGCTACAGGAACTGTGAGCCTAGTGGAGGAGGTGGAGGAAGATGGGTGCGCTGCAGGAACTGTGAGCCAGGTGGAGGAAGATGGGTGCGCTGCAGGAACTGTGATCCTAGCGGAGGAGGAAGATGGGTGCGCTACAGGAACTGTGAGCCTAGTGGAGGAGGATGGTTCTTCAGATACCGTGAGCCTAGAGGAGGACGAAGAAGAGTGCACTACAGAAACCGTGAACCGATTATTCTTAACAGAGTCTCCCAATGAAAATGTTGATGCTGAGAGGTTCTTTCACAGCACTCCCAGGTGGGTACACGACCCACAAGGGTGCACCTTTTTTGCCTTTTTTTTTTTTTTCTCTTCCTCATCTTCTTTTTTCTCCTCCCTCTAGGACTTCGAGCACCGTATGGCAAGGGGCTGCCCGGAAGAGGATGCAGGACGCTGGGCTGTACAACCGTCATCCCGTGGAGGATCCTCTGTTAAAACGTTACTCCAATTACCTGAAGTCTACGCTGGGTCTGAACAATCACAAGCAGGAGGTGGATGCGGTTGCCCGGTTCCTCTACTTTACAAACCCACATCAGGCCAGCCTGGACTTTGTCAGCGACATGGATAAGGTTCACTCTTACTTTGACAAGCTCTTAGAAGCGAATCTCTCTCACCAGACCCGGCTCAACTGTATCCAGCGTATCCGGCGGTTTGTAAAGTACAACATGCGTTCTACCAACCTCTCCCTCAATCAGCCCGACCTGTACAGAGCGTGCGAGTTCTTCATCACCGCCACCGAAGACATTCAGAAGACCCTGTCCAAGGGACTCTGCAGAGACCGGGTCGACAGGAGGTGAAAGGTGGGAACAGGGGGCATCACTGGGTGGTAGAGGCATTTGTGGGTCCTCCTCCCACCCTCCGTTGGTGGGTACCTGACGTCTCTGGTTTTCTTTCTCCTCTCGTCCCTTTTCTTAGGTACACGTCCTTGAGCCAGAAAACACCCACCCCGTCCGATTGCCGAGCCGTCCTCAGAGTGGCCAAGAGTATGTTCTTGAAGTGCATTGACCAAGCCCGGGCCAACAGCGCAACCTCCTGTCAGCAGACGGAAATCGTCCAGTACCTAGAGTGCCTTCTTGTCTTAAAGCATCTTCAGCGACCGGGTGTAGTGCAAAACATGACTGTGAGACGCTTTGTATATGAAGGGGGTGGTGTTCTTTTTCACCCCTTGCCATTACTCGTGTCTCCTTCTTCTTCTTCTCCTTCTCCTTGCAGGTGGCTGAGTGGCAGGGGAGGATGTATCATGACTACGAAGGCGAAACCCTATGTGTAATCGGAGTTCGAACCCACAAAACCTCTACTCAACAAGTTGCTGCTTTTGCTCTGGATAAGGATGAAGAGTCGGTGGGTATGGACAGATGATGCCCCTGGCAGTTCCTGGGCAGTATTGGGCTCCCAACCCCTTCCAGTTAACATGTTGTACCCTTATTCTCTCCCCAGTGGTTCCGAGCCTACTACGAAAAAGTTCGGCCAACGCTAGCCAACAGTGACACAGACGATCCTAAGGCAAAATTCTTCCTTTCGTCATTTGGAACTGAGAGACAGAGTGTTTCCAGAGACATCAAGAGGTACCAATTAAAGTGAGTTATGCCCAAGTAAGTCATCCCCACTCTTTTTTTGTTGCCGCCCATCTTCAGCTTATTCTCCTCTTTCGTTTGCAGGAACAAACTCCCAGATATCTCCAGTCAGGTAGTCAGGAAGGTCTGCGAAACTTGGACGCTTGCAAAGTACACGGATCCGGAAAAGTCTCTGTTTGCAAAGTACTTGGCCCACACGAACGCCACAGCGGAGAGGCACTACCGCGAGAAAGTGTTGGATGACATATGTCATGGCTACAAGCTGGTGAGGAGATCTGGCGGTTGTGAGGAGAGCCAGACCCCAGATGCCGCTGCCCCCCAGGTGGAGAGGGAGATGGAATGTCTGCCGGAACCCCAAGACAGTTCAAGCAGTGAAGGTCAATGATACAACATCAGCAGCATCGAGTAGGGCATTTGATCGCCCAACCGGGCAATTTGTTGTTTAAGTTACTGTATCTATTTCGTTCTACAATCTGCAATCCCACATGTGTGTGTAAACAAAATAAAAAAAATGTTGCCAAGCTGTTGTTTTTTTTTTTTTTTGCTCAGTCTCCCCCCCCCCCCCAAATGCTCTGAGCATGGGCTGCTCAGTCTCCCCCAAATGCTCTGAGCATGGGCTGCTCAGTCTCCCCCAAATGCTCTGAGCATGGGCTGCTCAGTCTCCCCCAAATGCTCTGAGCATGGGCTGCTCAGTCTCCCCCAAATGCTCTGAGCATGGGCTGCTCAGTCTCCCCCAAATGCTCTGAGCATGGGCTGCTCAGTCTCCCCCAAATGCTCTGAGCATGGGCTGCTCAGTCTCCCCCAAAAGCTCTGAGCATGGGCTGCTCAGTCTCCCCCAAAAGCTCTGAGCATGGGCTGCTCAGTCTCCCCCAAAAGCTCTGAGCATGGGCTGCTCAGTCTCCCCCAAAAGCTCTGAGCATGGGCTGCTCAGTCTCCCCCAAAAGCTCTGAGCATGGGCTGCTCAGTCTCCCCCAAAAGCTCTGAGCATGGGCTGCTCAGTCTCCCCCAAAAGCTCTGAGCATGGGCTGCTCAGTCTCCCCCAAAAGCTCTGAGCATGGGCTGCTCAGTCTCCCCCAAAAGCTCTGAGCATGGGCTGCTCAGTCTCCCCCAAAAGCTCTGAGCATGGGCTGCTCAGTCTCCCCCAAAAGCTCTGAGCATGGGCTGCTCAGTCTCCCCCAAAAGCTCTGAGCATGGGCTGCTCAGTCTCCCCCAAAAGCTCTGAGCATGGGCTGCTCAGTCTCCCCCAAAAGCTCTGAGCATGGGCTGCTCAGTCTCCCCCAAAAGCTCTGAGCATGGGCTGCTCAGTCTCCCCCAAAAGCTCTGAGCATGGGCTGCTCAGTCTCCCCCAAAAGCTCTGAGCATGGGCTGCTCAGTCTCCCCCAAAAGCTCTGAGCATGGGCTGCTCAGTCTCCCCCAAAAGCTCTGAGCATGGGCTGCTCAGTCTCCCCCAAAAGCTCTGAGCATGGGCTGCTCAGTCTCCCCCAAATGCTCTGAGCATGGGCGTAGGAATTTCACCCTCTGCCATTCCAGGAGGGAAGGTGCCTCCGGCTCGGTTCTTGGCTTCCCTTGTAGCCCTGACCCTCCTCTACCTTCCCTGGAAGTTTGGGGCCCCTAGCCCAAAAGGTCCCCGTTCTGCTGGACTTCCATAGAGGGGTGATTTGTGAAATTTGTACCCAGGAAAGGAGCACCATAAACGGGTAAAAATTCCGGACTTTCACCCTTTGGCTTTCCGGGAGGGAAGGTGCCTCAGGCTCGGTTCTGGGCTTCCCTTGTAGCCCTGACCCTCCTCTACCTTCCCTGGAAGTTTGGGGCCCCTAGCCCAAAAGGGCCCCGTTCTGCTGAACTTCCATAGAGGGGTGATTTGTGAAATTTGTACCCAGGAAAGGAGCACCATAGGCGGGTAAAAATTTAGGACTTTCACCCCCTGGCTTTCCGGGAGGGAAGGTGCCTCCGGCTCGGTTCTTGGCTTCCCTTGTAGCCCTGACCCTCCTCTACCTTCCCTGGAAGTTTGGGGCCCCTAGCCCAAAAGGGCCCCGTTCTGCTGGACTTCCATAGAGGGGTGATTTGTGAAATTTGTACCCAGGAAAGGAGCACCATAGGCGGGTACAAATTCCGGACTTTCACCCTGTGGCTTTCCGGGAGGGAAGGTGCCTCAGGCTCGGTTCTTGGCTTCCCTTGTAGCCCTGACCCTCCTCTACCTTCCCTGGAAGTTTGGGGCCCCTAGCCCAAAAGGGGCCTGTTCTGCTGGACTTCCATAGAGGGGTGATTTGTGAAATTTGTACCCAGGAAAGGAGCACCATAGGCGGGTACAAATTCCGGACTTTCACCCTGTGGCTTTCCGGGAGGGAAGGTGCCTCAGGCTCGGTTCTGGTCTTGCCTTGTAGCCCTGACCCTCCTCTACCTTGCCTGGAAGTTTGGGGCCCCTAGCCCAAAAGGGGCCTGTTCTGCTGGACTTCCATAGAGGGGTGATTTGTGAAATTTGTACCCAGGAAAGGAGCACCATAGGCGGGTACAAATTCCGGACTTTCACCCTGTGGCTTTCCGGGAGGGAAGGTGCCTCCGGCTCGGTTCTTGGCTTCCCTTGTAGCCCTGACCCTCCTCTACCTTGCCTGGAAGTTTGGGGCCCCTAGCCCAAAAGGGGGCCGTTGGGCGGGGCTTCCATGGGGGGTGCAATTTTTGCAATTTCTTCCCAGGGAAGGTGCTTCCTTGGCCCGCTAACCCCTCCAGGTTTTCCCCCCTGCTGTTCCCCAAGTATTAAGCCCCGCCCCCTGACTTTTAAGCCCCACCCCGACTATTAAACCCCCCCGACTATTAAGCCCCCCTGACTATTAAGCCCCCCCCCCGACTATTAAGCCCCCCCCCGACTATTAAGCCCCCCCCCGAGGTTCATTTATGGTGGGAGGGGCTTTGGGAGGGGGTGGGGGGGCGGGGGGGGGGGGGGGGGGGGGCGGCGCCGCCCGCCGCGGCGCGACTTCCCAGCCCAAGCGGCAAACCCATGCTCAAGGTTACTTTGGGCTGGCATTTGCTTGTACACTTGAGGACATTTGACTTTCACCCTCTGCCATTCCGGGAGGGAAGGTGCCTCCGGCTCGGTTCTGGTCTTGCCCTGTAGCCCTGACCCTCCTCTACCTGCCCTGGAAGTTTGGGACCCCTAGCCCAAAAGGGGGCCGTTCAGTGGGACCTCCATTGAGGCATCCTACCCAGAAAAAAATGATCAGATTTTCGGACTTTCACCCGCTGCCATTCCGGGAGAGAATGGATCGGTGGCTCGGTTCTGGTCTTGCCTTGTAGCCCTGGTCCTCCTCTACGAGCCCTGGAAGTTTGGGACCCCAAGCCCCAAAGGGCGCCGATTGGCAGGACTTTTACCGAGCGGTGATTGGAAAATTTGTACCCAGGAAAGGAGCACCATAGGCGGGTAAAAATTCCGGACTTTCACCCTCTGCCATTCCGGGAGGGAAGGTGCCTCCGGCTCGGTTCTGGTCTTGCCCTGTAGCCCTGACCCTCCTCTACCTGCCCTGGAAGTTTGGGACCCCTAGCCCAAAAGGGGGCCGTTCAGTGGGACCTCCATTGAGGCATCCTACCCAGAAAAAAATGATCAGATTTTCGGACTTTCACCCGCTGCCATTCCGGGAGAGAATGGATCGGTGGCTCGGTTCTGGTCTTGCCTTGTAGCCCTGGTCCTCCTCTACGAGCCCTGGAAGTTTGGGACCCCAAGCCCCAAAGGGCGCCGATTGGCAGGACTTTTACCGAGCGGTGATTGGAAAATTTGAACCCAGGAAAGGAGCACCATAGGCGGGTAAAAATTTAGGACTTTCACCCCCTGGCTTTCCGGGAGGGAAGGTGCCTCCGACTCGGTTCTGGTTTTGCCTTGTAGCCCTGACCCTCCTCTACCTTCCCTGGAAGTTTGGGACCCCTAGCCCAAAAGGGGGCCGTTCAGTGGGACCTCCATTGAGGCATCCTACCCAGAAAAAAATGATCAGATTTTCGGACTTTCACCCGCTGCCATTCCGGGAGGGAATGGATCGGTGGCTCGGTTCTGGTCTTGCCTTGTAGCCCTGGTCCTCCTCTACGAGCCCTGGAAGTTTGGGACCCCAAGCCCCAAAGGGCGCCGATTGGCAGGACTTTTACCGAGCGGTGATTGGAAAATTTGTACCCAGGAAAGGAGCACCATAGGCGGGTAAAAATTCCGGACTTTCACC
The DNA here is from genome assembly GCF_905171765.1 of Bufo bufo. Classification (NCBI taxonomy): domain Eukaryota; kingdom Metazoa; phylum Chordata; class Amphibia; order Anura; family Bufonidae; genus Bufo; species Bufo bufo. The sequence goes on along the minus strand of NC_053398.1, from coordinate 151,564,423 downwards.
CTGTGGCTTTCCGGGAGGGAAGGTGCCTCCGACTCGGTTCTGGTTTTGCCTTGTAGCCCTGACCCTCCTCTACCTTCCCTGGAAGTTTGGGACCCCTAGCCCAAAAGGGGGCCGTTCAGTGGGACCTCCATTGAGGCATCCCACCCAGAAAAATGATCAGATTTTCGGACTTTCACCCGCTGCCATTCCGGGAGGGAATGGATCGGTGGCTCGGTTCTGGTCTTGCCTTGTAGCCCTGGTCCTCATCTATGAGCCCTGGAAGTTGGGGACCCCTAGGCCAAAATGCGTCCGTTCAGTGGGACTTCCATTGAGGGGGTCCTACAATGAAAAATTATCAGATTTTCGGACTTTCACCCGCTGCCATTCCGGGAGGGAAGGTGCCTCAGTCTCGGTTCTGGTCTTCCCTTGTAGCCCTGTTCCTCCTCTACGAGCCCTGGAAGTTTGGGACCCCCAGCCCCAAAGGGCGCCGATTGGCAGGACTTTTACCGAGCGGTGATTGGAAAATTTCTACCCAGGAAAGGAGCACTATAGGCGGGTAAAGATTCCGGACTTTCACCCTGTGGCTTTCCGGGAGGGAAGGTGCCTCCGGCTCGGTTCTTGGCTTGCCTTGTAGCCCTGGTCCTCCTCTACCTTGCCTGGAAGTTTGGGGCCCCTAGCCCAAAAGGGCCCCGTTCTGCTGAACTTCCATAGAGGGGTGATTTGTGAAATTTGTACCCAGGAAAGGAGCACCATAGGCGGGTAAAAATTTAGGACTTTCACCCCCTGGCTTTCCGGGAGGGAAGGTGCCTCCGGCTCGGTTCTTGGCTTCCCTTGTAGCCCTGACCCTCCTCTACCTTCCCTGGAAGTTTGGGGCCCCTAGCCCAAAAGGGGCCTGTTCTGCTGGACTTCCATAGAGGGGTGATTTGTGAAATTTGTACCCAGGAAAGGAGCACCATAGGCGGGTACAAATTCCGGACTTTCACCCTGTGGCTTTCCGGGAGGGAAGGTGCCTCAGGCTCGGTTCTGGTCTTGCCTTGTAGCCCTGACCCTCCTCTACCTTGCCTGGAAGTTTGGGGCCCCTAGCCCAAAAGGGGCCTGTTCTGCTGGACTTCCATAGAGGGGTGATTTGTGAAATTTGTACCCAGGAAAGGAGCACCATAGGCGGGTACAAATTCCGGACTTTCACCCTGTGGCTTTCCGGGAGGGAAGGTGCCTCAGGCTCGGTTCTTGGCTTCCCTTGTAGCCCTGACCCTCCTCTACCTTCCCTGGAAGTTTGGGGCCCCTAGCCCAAAAGGGGGCCGTTGGGCGGGGCTTCCATGGGGGGTGCAATTTTTGCAATTTCTTCCCAGGGAAGGTGCTTCCTTGGCCCGCTAACCCCTCCAGGTTTTCCCCCCTGCTGTTCCCCAAGTATTAAGCCCCGCCCCCTGACTTTTAAGCCCCACCCCGACTATTAAACCCCCCCGACTATTAAGCCCCCCTGACTATTAAGCCCCCCCCCCGACTATTAAGCCCCCCCCCCGACTATTAAGCCCCCCCCCGAGGTTCATTTATGGTGGGAGGGGCTTTGGGAGGGGGTGGGGGGGGGGGGGGGGGGGGGGGGCGGCGCCGCCCGCCGCGGCGCGACTTCCCAGCCCAAGCGGCAAACCCATGCTCAAGGTTACTTTGGGCTGGCATTTGCTTGTACACTTGAGGACATTTGACTTTCACCCTCTGCCATTCCGGGAGGGAAGGTGCCTCCGGCTCGGTTCTGGTCTTGCCCTGTAGCCCTGACCCTCCTCTACCTGCCCTGGAAGTTTGGGACCCCTAGCCCAAAAGGGGGCCGTTCAGTGGGACCTCCATTGAGGCATCCTACCCAGAAAAAAATGATCAGATTTTCGGACTTTCACCCGCTGCCATTCCGGGAGAGAATGGATCGGTGGCTCGGTTCTGGTCTTGCCTTGTAGCCCTGGTCCTCCTCTACGAGCCCTGGAAGTTTGGGACCCCAAGCCCCAAAGGGCGCCGATTGGCAGGACTTTTACCGAGCGGTGATTGGAAAATTTGTACCCAGGAAAGGAGCACCATAGGCGGGTAAAAATTCCGGACTTTCACCCTGTGGCTTTCCGGGAGGGAAGGTGCCTCCGACTCGGTTCTGGTTTTGCCTTGTAGCCCTGACCCTCCTCTACCTTCCCTGGAAGTTTGGGACCCCTAGCCCAAAAGGGGGCCGTTCAGTGGGACCTCCATTGAGGCATCCTACCCAGAAAAAAATGATCAGATTTTCGGACTTTCACCCGCTGCCATTCCGGGAGGGAATGGATCGGTGGCTCGGTTCTGGTCTTGCCTTGTAGCCCTGGTCCTCCTCTACGAGCCCTGGAAGTTTGGGACCCCAAGCCCCAAAGGGCGCCGATTGGCAGGACTTTTACCGAGCGGTGATTGGAAAATTTGTACCCAGGAAAGGAGCACCATAGGCGGGTAAAAATTCCGGACTTTCACCCTGTGGCTTTCCGGGAGGGAAGGTGCCTCCGACTCGGTTCTGGTTTTGCCTTGTAGCCCTGACCCTCCTCTACCTTCCCTGGAAGTTTGGGACCCCTAGCCCAAAAGGGGGCCGTTCAGTGGGACCTCCATTGAGGCATCCCACCCAGAAAAATGATCAGATTTTCGGACTTTCACCCGCTGCCATTCCGGGAGGGAATGGATCGGTGGCTCGGTTCAGGTCTTGCCTTGTAGCCCTGTGTCACGGAACCATGAACCAGACGTACAACAAGAGATACGTGAAAATAAGAAGGCTTTATTGAGAATAAAGCTGTAAAGCAAAAGTCCAAACGGATGGTGAAACCGAGCAGAGTCTTTGCGAAGCCAGAGGTCAGGAACCAGAAGGGTAGTCAGACGAAGCCAGGATCAGGAACCAGCAGGGTAGTCAGACGAAGCCAGGATCAGGAACCAGCAGGGTAGTCAGACGAAACCAGGATCAGGAACCAGCAGGGTAGTCAGACGAAGCCAGGATCAGGAACCAGAAGCAGCAGCAGTCTTAGAAGCATGTGAACACAAGAGGACCAAGCAAGGAACTGAAGCCACAGACCTCCTATATATATGAGCTAGGCATCCAGCTCCTCCCAGGGGAAGGAGGAGCCGCAGGGTGGAAGGCTACAAGAAACCCAGGACCCAAGATGGGCGCCAGCACAGGTCAAACGAAGGAGACCAGCAAGCAGGTAAGACCATGACAGTACCTCCCCCTCAAGGGCCCCTCCTCCGCGGAGCACAAAACGGTCTCTGAGGGAAGCGTGCGTGGAAGGCTCGGAGCAAGGCAGGAGCATGGACATCTGCGGAGGGAACCCAGGAACGCTCCTCTGGACCATAACCACGCCAATGGACCAAAAACTGCAACCGACCGCGGACCAGGCGTGAGTCCAGGATATTGCTCACCTCATATTCCTCACGATTGCCCACTTGGACCGGACGAGGCCGAGGAACCGAGGAAGTGAAACGATTACACACCAGTGGCTTCAACAGGGAGACATGAAACACGTTGGAGATCCGCATGCCAGGAGGAAGCGCAAGGGCATAGGCTACCGGGTTTACCCTGCGAAGCACTCGGAAGGGACCAACAAAGCGAGGCGCCAGCTTGGGAGTGGGCACTCGAAGGTTGAGGTTGCGGGTGGACAACCATACACGGTCTCCGACCTGGTAGGAAGGAGCAGGCGCTCGTCTGCGATCAGCCTGGAATCTCTGGCGCTGCGCAGAGACCTCAAGGGACTTCTGGATCTGTACCCAAGAAGCACGTAGGACGGAAAGGTGATCCTCCACAGCCGGAATATCCTGGGGAGAGAATACCTCCGGTAACACGGCAGGTTGGAACCCATAATTGGCCATGAAGGGAGACGTCCCAGAGGAAGAGTTCACCGCCGTGTTCCTGGCAAACTCAGCCCAAGGCAGGAGGTCAACCCAATTGTCTTGGTGATCGGAGACATAGCAACGAAGGAATTGCTCCAAGGCCTGATTGGATCGTTCTGCGGCCCCATTGGACTGAGGGTGGTAGGCCGAGGAGAAGGAGAGATGAATCCCCAACTGGGAGCAAAAGGCGCGCCAGAACCTGGACACAAACTGACTCCCCCGATCCGACACAATCTCCTTAGGCAAACCGTGCAACCGGAAGACCTCCCTGGCAAAAATCGTGGCCAACTCTTGTGCAGAGGGTAACTTCTTGAGAGGAACACAGTGGCACATTTTGGAAAACCGATCCACAATCATGAGAATGACCGTATGGCCTCGGGATGCAGGGAGGTCCACAATGAAATCCATCCCCAGGTGTGACCATGGGCGCTCCCCGGTGGCTATGGGTTGCAGAAGGCCTAACGGAAGGTGCCGAGGGGACTTACTCTGGGCACAAACGGAGCATGCCGCTACATATGCGGCGATGTCGGAACGTAGGGAAGGCCACCAGAACAGACGTGAAACAGCCCAGGACAGCTGATTCTTTCCAGGATGCCCCGCGGTCTTGGAGTTATGGTAGGTTCGCAACAACCGAGTGCGCAACTCCTCAGGCACAAAACATCTGCCGTTGGGTCTCCCAGAGGGAGCACCAGATTGAGCCGCCAAAATCTGCTCACCCAGGGGAGAGGTCAGGCTGGTGCGAATGGCGGCCAGGATCTGATTCGGAGGTATGACCGAAGTCGGAATCGACTCCTCCCTGGACAGCTCGGAGTACTGCCGTGATAAGGCATCCGCCCTGATGTTCTTGGAACCGGGTAGGTAGGAGACCACGTAATTAAAACGTGACAAGAACAGAGCCCATCTGGCCTGACGTGGTGTCAATCTCTTGGCCTCAGAAAGGTAGGTCAGATTCTTGTGGTCCGTCAGGATGAGAACCGGAACCACCGAACCCTCGAGCAAGTGCCTCCATTCTTTAAGGGCCTGCACGATGGCCAATAACTCCCTGTCACCAATCTGATAGTTGCACTCCGCGGAAGACAGTTTCCGGGAGTAAAACCCACAAGGAAGCAGAGGACCCTCTGGTGTTCTACGCTGAGACAGAAGGGCGCCTACTCCCGTCTCAGACGCGTCCACCTCGAGGACAAAGGGCAACCCAGGGTTGGGATGCGACAGAATCGGAGCCGACACAAAGGCGGACTTTAGGGCCTCAAAAGCTCGGATGGCCTCGAGCGGCCAGACCTGGGAATTACTGCCCTTCCTGGTCAGATCCGTGAGAGGCTTGGCCAGCATGGAAAAGTCCCTGATGAACTTCCGATAATAATTGGCGAAGCCCAAAAAGCGCTGCAGGGAACGAAGACCACTGGGCTGGGGCCACTGTAAGACAGCCGAAACCTTCTCAGGATCCATGGAGAACCCCTCAGCGGAAATGATGTAACCTAAGAAGGTTACCTGGGATCGGTGAAATTCGCATTTCTCAAGCTTACCGAACAGCTTGTTCTCTCGTAACCGTTGCAACACTCGTCTGACATCCAGAATGTGGGCCTCCATGGATTCAGAATATACCAAGATGTCATCCAAATAGACTACCACACACTGCTGCAACAGGTCACGGAAAACATCGTTGATGAATTCCTGAAAGACTGCGGGCGCATTGCACAACCCAAAGGGCATAACCAAGGATTCGTAATGACCGGTCCTGGTGTTAAACGCGGTCTTCCACTCATCGCCCGCCTTGATCCTTACCAGGTTATATGCCGCCCTCAGGTCGAGTTTGGTAAAGACCGTGGCCCCTTTAAGGCGATCGAACAGCTCGGAAATCAAGGGTATCGGGTAAGCGTTCTTGATCGTGATGCGATTGAGACCCCTGTAATCGATGCAAGGCCTCAACTCACCGCCCTTCTTTTTCACAAAGAAAAATCCAGCCCCTGCCGGGGACGAAGATTTGCGAATGTGTCCGCGTGAAAGCGCCTCCCTCACGTACTCCTCCATGGCCTCATTCTCCGCTACCGACAGTGGATAGACTTTGCCACGAGGAGGAACGGCACCAGATTGTAACTCTATGGCACAATCGTATGGGCGGTGCGGAGGTAGGGCAACCGCGCGCACCTTATCGAATACATCCCGGTACTCCTCGTATTCAGGAGGCAACAGAGAGTCCGAGGAAGTACACAGCAACTTGACAGACCCATGGATGCAACTAGCCCCACACTGCGGTGACCACGAGAGGATCTCGACCGATCTCCAATCGAAAGTCGGATTATGCTTCTGGAGCCAGGGGTACCCCAAGACCACCGAGTAGTGTGGAGACGAAATAACCTGGAGGCAGACCGACTCTCTGTGAACGGCACCAATGGCTATCCCCACTGGAAGGGTCTCATGAGTCACGTGTGGCGGCAGAAGGGGTCTGCCGTCTATCGCCTCAAGAGCCAGTGGGGAACCTCGAGCCTGCAGAGGAATGGAATTGGCGGCAGCGAACACACTATCAATGAACAAACCACCAGCACCAGAGTCCACCAACGCCTGGGTCGTCACCGAGCCCCCGACCCAGGAGAGGACAACAGTGATCAGTGGTTTGTCAACACGGGAAACCGGGGACGAGGAGACTCCACCCAAGATCTGCCCCCGACAGGATCTCAGGGTACGAGCGTTTCCCGGACGGTTCGGACATGCCAACCGAAAATGCCCACCGAGACCACAGTACATGCATCGGCCCTCGCGTCTCCGGAGTGCCCTCTCCCCCTCGGACAGGCGAGCAAACCCCAGCTGCATGGGTTCACCCCCAGACAAGTCATCCCCAGGAGGCGTGGGAGGAGAGGGAGGCACGGGTGGGACAGCAAACGTAGGCACCAATCTGTTAGAAGACCTCCGCAGGTTCTCCTTAAAGGAAGGTCTCTCCCTGAGTCTGGTGTCAATCAAAATCAGGAAAGAAATAAGAGACTCGAGCTCAACTGGTAGGTCCTTAGCTGCAACCTCATCCTTCAAGGCATCCGAGAGACCATGAGAGAAAGCAGCGACCAGAGCCTCATTATTCCAGCCCACCTCTGCTGCCAGGGTACGAAACTCAATGGCGTATTCAGCTACGGATCGTGAACCCTGTCTGATGGACATAAGGAGCTTCGCAGCAGAGGCAGCACGAGCCGGCACATCGAATACCTTCCGAAGAGAAGCAACAAAACCGGAAAACTCGGCAACCACCGGATTGTTGTTCTCCCATAAAGGGCTGGCCCAGGCCAAGGCCTTGTCCGAGAGCAGCGAGATCAAGAAGCCCACCTTTGATCTCTCAGTAGGAAAGGCATGTGGCAGCAACTCGAAATAAATGCCCACCTGGTTAAGGAAACCTCGGCACTGAGTTGGCTCTCCCCCAAAGCGCTGTGGAAGAGGGGCAGAACCGGTCATACCCCGAAACACCGCAGACGCAACAACAGGTGTCGGGGTAGACTCTGGCGCAACAACCGGAGCGGCAGTAGGAGCGAGCCCAGGAGTGACAACCGACCCATCGGCAACGGGAGCGAAATGAGCCGTGCGTTCAAGCAGGGTTTGCAACGCCACAGCGAACCGACCCAACAGGTGATCCTGCTGATCAAGTCTGGCAACCAGCGTGGGTAGCGAGGATGGCCCTGTACCGTCAGAATTCATGGCTTGGTCCTAATGTCACGGAACCATGAACCAGACGTACAACAAGAGATACGTGAAAATAAGAAGGCTTTATTGAGAATAAAGCTGTAAAGCAAAAGTCCAAACGGATGGTGAAACCGAGCAGAGTCTTTGCGAAGCCAGAGGTCAGGAACCAGAAGGGTAGTCAGACGAAGCCAGGATCAGGAACCAGCAGGGTAGTCAGACGAAGCCAGGATCAGGAACCAGCAGGGTAGTCAGACGAAACCAGGATCAGGAACCAGCAGGGTAGTCAGACGAAGCCAGGATCAGGAACCAGAAGCAGCAGCAGTCTTAGAAGCATGTGAACACAAGAGGACCAAGCAAGGAACTGAAGCCACAGACCTCCTATATATATGAGCTAGGCATCCAGCTCCTCCCAGGGGAAGGAGGAGCCGCAGGGTGGAAGGCTACAAGAAACCCAGGACCCAAGATGGGCGCCAGCACAGGTCAAACGAAGGAGACCAGCAAGCAGGTAAGACCATGACACCCTGGTCCTCATCTATGAGCCCTGGAAGTTGGGGACCCCTAGGCCAAAATGCGTCCGTTCAGTGGGACTTCCATTGAGGGGGTCCTACAATGAAAAATTATCAGATTTTCGGACTTTCACCCGCTGCCATTCCGGGAGGGAAGGTGCCTCAGTCTCGGTTCTGGTCTTCCCTTGTAGCCCTGTTCCTCCTCTACGAGCCCTGGAAGTTTGGGACCCCCAGCCCCAAAGGGCGCCGATTGGCAGGACTTTTACCGAGCGGTGATTGGAAAATTTCTACCCAGGAAAGGAGCACTATAGGCGGGTAAAGATTCCGGACTTTCACCCTGTGGCTTTCCGGGAAGGAAGGTGCCTCCGGCTCGGTTCTTGGCTTGCCTTGTAGCCCTGGTCCTCCTCTACCTTGCCTGGAAGTTTGGGGCCCCTAGCCCAAAAGGGCCCCGTTCTGCTGAACTTCCATAGAGGGGTGATTTGTGAAATTTGTACCCAGGAAAGGAGCACCATAGGCGGGTAAAAATTTAGGACTTTCACCCCCTGGCTTTCCGGGAGGGAAGGTGCCTCCGGCTCGGTTCTTGGCTTCCCTTGTAGCCCTGACCCTCCTCTACCTTCCCTGGAAGTTTGGGGCCCCTAGCCCAAAAGGGGCCTGTTCTGCTGGACTTCCATAGAGGGGTGATTTGTGAAATTTGTACCCAGGAAAGGAGCACCATAGGCGGGTACAAATTCCGGACTTTCACCCTGTGGCTTTCCGGGAGGGAAGGTGCCTCCGACTCGGTTCTGGTTTTGCCTTGTAGCCCTGACCCTCCTCTACCTTCCCTGGAAGTTTGGGACCCCTAGCCCAAAAGGGGGCCGTTCAGTGGGACCTCCATTGAGGCATCCTACCCAGAAAAAAATGATCAGATTTTCGGACTTTCACCCGCTGCCATTCCGGGAGGGAATGGATCGGTGGCTCGGTTCTGGTCTTGCCTTGTAGCCCTGGTCCTCCTCTACGAGCCCTGGAAGTTTGGGATCCCAAGCCCCAAAGGGCGCTGATTGGCAGGACTTTTACCGAGCGGTGATTGGAAAATTTGTACCCAGGAAAGGAGCACCATAGGCGGGTAAAAATTCCGGACTTTCACCCTGTGGCTTTCCGGGAGGGAAGGTGCCTCCGACTCGGTTCTGGTTTTGCCTTGTAGCCCTGACCCTCCTCTACCTTCCCTGGAAGTTTGGGACCCCTAGCCCAAAATGGGGCCGTTCAGTGGGACCTCCATTGAGGCATCCCACCCAGAAAAATGATCAGATTTTCGGACTTTCACCCGCTGCCATTCCGGGAGGGAATGGATCGGTGGCTCGGTTCTGGTCTTGCCTTGTAGCCCTGGTCCTCCTCTACGAGCCCTGGAAGTTTGGGACCCCAAGCCCCAAAGGGCGCCGATTGGCAGGACTTTTACCGAGCGGTGATTGGAAAATTTGTACCCAGGAAAGGAGCACCATAGGCGGGTAAAAATTCCGGACTTTCACCCTGTGGCTTTCCGGGAGGGAAGGTGCCTCCGACTCGGTTCTGGTTTTGCCTTGTAGCCCTGACCCTCCTCTACCTTCCCTGGAAGTTTGGGACCCCTAGCCCAAAATGGGGCCGTTCAGTGGGACCTCCATTGAGGCATCCCACCCAGAAAAATGATCAGATTTTCGGACTTTCACCCGCTGCCATTCCGGGAGGGAATGGATCGGTGGCTCGGTTCTGGTCTTGCCTTGTAGCCCTGGTCCTCATCTATGAGCCCTGGAAGTTGGGGACCCCTAGGCCAAAATGCATCCGTTCAGTGGGACTTCCATTGAGGGGGTCCTACAATGAAAAATTATCAGATTTTCGGACTTTCACCCGCTGCCATTCCGGGAGGGAAGGTGCCTCAGTCTTGGTTCTGGTCTTCCCTTGTAGCCCTGTTCCTCCTCTACGAGCCCTGGAAGTTTGGGACCCCCAGCCCCAAAGGGCGCCGATTGGCAGGACTTTTACCGAGCGGTGATTGGAAAATTTCTACCCAGGAAAGGAGCACTATAGGCGGGTAAAGATTCCGGACTTTCACCCTGTGGCTTTCCGGGAGGGAAGGTGCCTCCGGCTCGGTTCTTGGCTTGCCTTGTAGCCCTGGTCCTCCTCTACCTTGCCTGGAAGTTTGGGGCCCCTAGCCCAAAAGGGCCCCGTTCTGCTGAACTTCCATAGAGGGGTGATTTGTGAAATTTGTACCCAGGAAAGGAGCACCATAGGCGGGTAAAAATTTAGGACTTTCACCCCCTGGCTTTCCGGGAGGGAAGGTGCCTCCGGCTCGGTTCTTGGCTTGCCTTGTAGCCCTGGTCCTCCTCTACCAGCCCTGGAAGTTTGGGGCCCCTAGCCCAAAAGGGCCCCGTTCTGCTGAACTTCCATAGAGGGGTGATTTGTGAAATTTGTACCCAGGAAAGGAGCACCATAGGCGGGTAAAAATTTAGGACTTTCACCCCCTGGCTTTCCGGGAGGGAAGGTGCCTCCGGCTCGGTTCTTGGCTTCCCTTGTAGCCCTGACCCTCCTCTACCTTGCCTGGAAGTTTGGGGCCCCTAGCCCAAAAGGGGGCCGTTGGGCGGGGCTTCCATGGGGGGTGCAATTTTTGCAATTTCTTCCCAGGGAAGGTGCTTCCTTGGCCCGCTAACCCCTCCAGGTTTTCCCCCCTGCTGTTCCCCAAGTATTAAGCCCCGCCCCCTGACTTTTAAGCCCCACCCCGACTATTAAACCCCCCCCGACTATTAAGCCCCCCTGACTATTAAGCCCCCCCCCCGACTATTAAGCCCCCCCCCGACTATTAAGCCCCCCCCCGAGGTTCATTTATGGTGGGAGGGGCTTTGGGAGGGGGTGGGGGGGCGGGGGGGGCGGCGCCGCCCGCCGCGGCGCGACTTCCCAGCCCAAGCGGCAAACCCATGCTCAAGGTTACTTTGGGCTGGCATTTGCTTGTACACTTGAGGACATTTGACTTTCACCCTCTGCCATTCCGGGAGGGAAGGTGCCTCCGGCTCGGTTCTGGTCTTGCCCTGTAGCCCTGACCCTCCTCTACCTGCCCTGGAAGTTTGGGACCCCTAGCCCAAAAGGGGGCCGTTCAGTGGGACCTCCATTGAGGCATCCTACCCAGAAAAAAATGATCAGATTTTCGGACTTTCACCCGCTGCCATTCCGGGAGAGAATGGATCGGTGGCTCGGTTCTGGTCTTGCCTTGTAGCCCTGGTCCTCCTCTACGAGCCCTGGAAGTTTGGGACCCCAAGCCCCAAAGGGCGCCGATTGGCAGGACTTTTACCGAGCGGTGATTGGAAAATTTGTACCCAGGAAAGGAGCACCATAGGCGGGTAAAAATTCCGGACTTTCACCCTGTGGCTTTCCGGGAGGGAAGGTGCCTCCGACTCGGTTCTGGTTTTGCCTTGTAGCCCTGACCCTCCTCTACCTTCCCTGGAAGTTTGGGACCCCTAGCCCAAAAGGGGGCCGTTCAGTGGGACCTCCATTGAGGCATCCTACCCAGAAAAAAATGATCAGATTTTCGGACTTTCACCCGCTGCCATTCCGGGAGGGAATGGATCGGTGGCTCGGTTCTGGTCTTGCCTTGTAGCCCTGGTCCTCCTCTACGAGCCCTGGAAGTTTGGGACCCCAAGCCCCAAAGGGCGCTGATTGGCAGGACTTTTACCGAGCGGTGATTGGAAAATTTGTACCCAGGAAAGGAGCACCATAGGCGGGTAAAAATTCCGGACTTTCACCCTGTGGCTTTCCGGGAGGGAAGGTGCCTCCGACTCGGTTCTGGTTTTGCCTTGTAGCCCTGACCCTCCTCTACCTTCCCTGGAAGTTTGGGACCCCTAGCCCAAAAGGGGGCCGTTCAGTGGGACCTCCATTGAGGCATCCCACCCAGAAAAATGATCAGATTTTCGGACTTTCACCCGCTGCCATTCCGGGAGGGAATGGATCGGTGGCTCGGTTCAGGTCTTGCCTTGTAGCCCTGGTCCTCATCTATGAGCCCTGGAAGTTGGGGACCCCTAGGCCAAAATGCGTCCGTTCAGTGGGACTTCCATTGAGGGGGTCCTACAATGAAAAATTATCAGATTTTCGGACTTTCACCCGCTGCCATTCCGGGAGGGAAGGTGCCTCAGTCTCGGTTCTGGTCTTCCCTTGTAGCCCTGTTCCTCCTCTACGAGCCCTGGAAGTTTGGGACCCCCAGCCCCAAAGGGCGCCGATTGGCAGGACTTTTACCGAGCGGTGATTGGAAAATTTCTACCCAGGAAAGGAGCACTATAGGCGGGTAAAGATTCCGGACTTTCACCCTGTGGCTTTCCGGGAGGGAAGGTGCCTCCGGCTCGGTTCTTGGCTTGCCTTGTAGCCCTGGTCCTCCTCTACCAGCCCTGGAAGTTTGGGGCCCCTAGCCCAAAAGGGCCCCGTTCTGCTGGACTTCCATAGAGGGGTGATTTGTGAAATTTGTACCCAGGAAAGGAGCACCATAGGCGGGTAAAAATTTAGGACTTTCACCCCCTGGCTTTCCGGGAGGGAAGGTGCCTCCGGCTCGGTTCTTGGCTTCCCTTGTAGCCCTGACCCTCCTCTACCTTCCCTGGAAGTTTGGGGCCCCTAGCCCAAAAGGGCCCCGTTCTGCTGGACTTCCATAGAGGGGTGATTTGTGAAATTTGTACCCAGGAAAGGAGCACCATAGGCGGGTACAAATTCCGGACTTTCACCCTGTGGCTTTCCGGGAGGGAAGGTGCCTCAGGCTCGGTTCTGGTCTTGCCTTGTAGCCCTGACCCTCCTCTACCTTCCCTGGAAGTTTGGGGCCCCTAGCCCAAAAGGGGCCTGTTCTGCTGGACTTCCATAGAGGGGTGATTGGAAAATTTGTACCCAGGAAAGGAGCACCATAGGCGGGTAAAAATTCCGGACTTTCACCCTGTGGCTTTCCGGGAGGGAAGGTGCCTCCGACTCGGTTCTGGTTTTGCCTTGTAGCCCTGACCCTCCTCTACCTTCCCTGGAAGTTTGGGACCCCTAGCCCAAAAGGGGGCCGTTCAGTGGGACCTCCATTGAGGCATCCCACCCAGAAAAATGATCAGATTTTCGGACTTTCACCCGCTGCCATTCCGGGAGGGAATGGATCGGTGGCTCGGTTCAGGTCTTGCCTTGTAGCCCTGGTCCTCATCTATGAGCCCTGGAAGTTGGGGACCCCTAGGCCAAAATGCGTCCGTTCAGTGGGACTTCCATTGAGGGGGTCCTACAATGAAAAATTATCAGATTTTCGGACTTTCACCCGCTGCCATTCCGGGAGGGAAGGTGCCTCAGTCTCGGTTCTGGTCTTCCCTTGTAGCCCTGTTCCTCCTCTACGAGCCCTGGAAGTTTGGGACCCCCAGCCCCAAAGGGCGCCGATTGGCAGGACTTTTACCGAGCGGTGATTGGAAAATTTCTACCCAGGAAAGGAGCACTATAGGCGGGTAAAGATTCCGGACTTTCACCCTGTGGCTTTCCGGGAAGGAAGGTGCCTCCGGCTCGGTTCTTGGCTTGCCTTGTAGCCCTGGTCCTCCTCTACCTTGCCTGGAAGTTTGGGGCCCCTAGCCCAAAAGGGCCCCGTTCTGCTGAACTTCCATAGAGGGGTGATTTGTGAAATTTGTACCCAGGAAAGGAGCACCATAGGCGGGTAAAAATTTAGGACTTTCACCCCCTGGCTTTCCGGGAGGGAAGGTGCCTCCGGCTCGGTTCTTGGCTTCCCTTGTAGCCCTGACCCTCCTCTACCTTCCCTGGAAGTTTGGGGCCCCTAGCCCAAAAGGGGCCTGTTCTGCTGGACTTCCATAGAGGGGTGATTTGTGAAATTTGTACCCAGGAAAGGAGCACCATAGGCGGGTACAAATTCCGGACTTTCACCCTGTGGCTTTCCGGGAGGGAAGGTGCCTCCGGCTCGGTTCTGGTTTTGCCTTGTAGCCCTGACCCTCCTCTACCTTCCCTGGAAGTTTGGGACCCCTAGCCCAAAAGGGGGCCGTTCAGTGGGACCTCCATTGAGGCATCCTACCCAGAAAAAAATGATCAGATTTTCGGACTTTCACCCGCTGCCATTCCGGGAGGGAATGGATCGGTGGCTCGGTTCTGGTCTTGCCTTGTAGCCCTGGTCCTCCTCTACGAGCCCTGGAAGTTTGGGATCCCAAGCCCCAAAGGGCGCTGATTGGCAGGACTTTTACCGAGCGGTGATTGGAAAATTTGTACCCAGGAAAGGAGCACCATAGGCGGGTAAAAATTCCGGACTTTCACCCTGTGGCTTTCCGGGAGGGAAGGTGCCTCCGACTCGGTTCTGGTTTTGCCTTGTAGCCCTGACCCTCCTCTACCTTCCCTGGAAGTTTGGGACCCCTAGCCCAAAATGGGGCCGTTCAGTGGGACCTCCATTGAGGCATCCCACCCAGAAAAATGATCAGATTTTCGGACTTTCACCCGCTGCCATTCCGGGAGGGAATGGATCGGTGGCTCGGTTCTGGTCTTGCCTTGTAGCCCTGGTCCTCCTCTACGAGCCCTGGAAGTTTGGGACCCCAAGCCCCAAAGGGCGCCGATTGGCAGGACTTTTACCGAGCGGTGATTGGAAAATTTGTACCCAGGAAAGGAGCACCATAGGCGGGTAAAAATTCCGGACTTTCACCCTGTGGCTTTCCGGGAGGGAAGGTGCCTCCGACTCGGTTCTGGTTTTGCCTTGTAGCCCTGACCCTCCTCTACCTTCCCTGGAAGTTTGGGACCCCTAGCCCAAAATGGGGCCGTTCAGTGGGACCTCCATTGAGGCATCCCACCCAGAAAAATGATCAGATTTTCGGACTTTCACCCGCTGCCATTCCGGGAGGGAATGGATCGGTGGCTCGGTTCTGGTCTTGCCTTGTAGCCCTGGTCCTCATCTATGAGCCCTGGAAGTTGGGGACCCCTAGGCCAAAATGCATCCGTTCAGTGGGACTTCCATTGAGGGGGTCCTACAATGAAAAATTATCAGATTTTCGGACTTTCACCCGCTGCCATTCCGGGAGGGAAGGTGCCTCAGTCTCGGTTCTGGTCTTCCCTTGTAGCCCTGTTCCTCCTCTACGAGCCCTGGAAGTTTGGGACCCCCAGCCCCAAAGGGCGCCGATTGGCAGGACTTTTACCGAGCGGTGATTGGAAAATTTCTACCCAGGAAAGGAGCACTATAGGCGGGTAAAGATTCCGGACTTTCACCCTGTGGCTTTCCGGGAGGGAAGGTGCCTCCGGCTCGGTTCTTGGCTTGCCTTGTAGCCCTGGTCCTCCTCTACCTTGCCTGGAAGTTTGGGGCCCCTAGCCCAAAAGGGCCCCGTTCTGCTGAACTTCCATAGAGGGGTGATTTGTGAAATTTGTACCCAGGAAAGGAGCACCATAGGCGGGTAAAAATTTAGGACTTTCACCCCCTGGCTTTCCGGGAGGGAAGGTGCCTCCGGCTCGGTTCTTGGCTTGCCTTGTAGCCCTGGTCCTCCTCTACCTTGCCTGGAAGTTTGGGGCCCCTAGCCCAAAAGGGCCCCGTTCTGCTGAACTTCCATAGAGGGGTGATTTGTGAAATTTGTACCCAGGAAAGG
Source organism: Bufo bufo (assembly GCF_905171765.1). Lineage (NCBI taxonomy): Eukaryota > Metazoa > Chordata > Amphibia > Anura > Bufonidae > Bufo > Bufo bufo. The sequence continues at coordinate 151,548,855 of NC_053398.1, read as the reverse complement.
AGCACCATAGGCGGGTAAAAATTTAGGACTTTCACCCCCTGGCTTTCCGGGAGGGAAGGTGCCTCCGGCTCGGTTCTTGGCTTCCCTTGTAGCCCTGACCCTCCTCTACCTTCCCTGGAAGTTTGGGGCCCCTAGCCCAAAAGGGGGCCGTTGGGCGGGGCTTCCATGGGGGGTGCAATTTTTGCAATTTCTTCCCAGGGAAGGTGCTTCCTTGGCCCGCTAACCCCTCCAGGTTTTCCCCCCTGCTGTTCCCCAAGTATTAAGCCCCGCCCCCTGACTTTTAAGCCCCACCCCGACTATTAAACCCCCCCCGACTATTAAGCCCCCCTGACTATTAACCCCCCCCCCCGACTATTAAGCCCCCCCCCGACTATTAAGCCCCCCCCCGAGGTTCATTTATGGTGGGAGGGGCTTTGGGAGGGGGTGGGGGGGCGGGGGGGGGCGGCGCCGCCCGCCGCGGCGCGACTTCCCAGCCCAAGCGGCAAACCCATGCTCAAGGTTACTTTGGGCTGGCATTTGCTTGTACACTTGAGGACATTTGACTTTCACCCTCTGCCATTCCGGGAGGGAAGGTGCCTCCGGCTCGGTTCTGGTCTTGCCCTGTAGCCCTGACCCTCCTCTACCTGCCCTGGAAGTTTGGGACCCCTAGCCCAAAAGGGGGCCGTTCAGTGGGACCTCCATTGAGGCATCCTACCCAGAAAAAAATGATCAGATTTTCGGACTTTCACCCGCTGCCATTCCGGGAGAGAATGGATCGGTGGCTCGGTTCTGGTCTTGCCTTGTAGCCCTGGTCCTCCTCTACGAGCCCTGGAAGTTTGGGACCCCAAGCCCCAAAGGGCGCCGATTGGCAGGACTTTTACCGAGCGGTGATACAGAAGATCGGTGGCTCGGTTCTGGTCTTGCCTTGTAGCCCTGGTCCTCCTCTACGAGCCCTGGAAGTTTGGGACCCCAAGCCCCAAAGGGCGCCGATTGGCAGGACTTTTACCGAGCGGTGATTGGAAAATTTGTACCCAGGAAAGGAGCACCATAGGCGGGTAAAAATTCCGGACTTTCACCCTGTGGCTTTCCGGGAGGGAAGGTGCCTCCGACTCGGTTCTGGTTTTGCCTTGTAGCCCTGACCCTCCTCTACCTTCCCTGGAAGTTTGGGACCCCTAGCCCAAAAGGGGGCCGTTCAGTGGGACCTCCATTGAGGCATCCTACCCAGAAAAAAATGATCAGATTTTCGGACTTTCACCCGCTGCCATTCCGGGAGGGAATGGATCGGTGGCTCGGTTCTGGTCTTGCCTTGTAGCCCTGGTCCTCCTCTACGAGCCCTGGAAGTTTGGGACCCCAAGCCCCAAAGGGCGCTGATTGGCAGGACTTTTACCGAGCGGTGATTGGAAAATTTGTACCCAGGAAAGGAGCACCATAGGCGGGTAAAAATTCCGGACTTTCACCCTGTGGCTTTCCGGGAGGGAAGGTGCCTCCGACTCGGTTCTGGTTTTGCCTTGTAGCCCTGACCCTCCTCTACCTTCCCTGGAAGTTTGGGACCCCTAGCCCAAAAGGGGGCCGTTCAGTGGGACCTCCATTGAGGCATCCCACCCAGAAAAATGATCAGATTTTCGGACTTTCACCCGCTGCCATTCCGGGAGGGAATGGATCGGTGGCTCGGTTCAGGTCTTGCCTTGTAGCCCTGGTCCTCATCTATGAGCCCTGGAAGTTGGGGACCCCTAGGCCAAAATGCGTCCGTTCAGTGGGACTTCCATTGAGGGGGTCCTACAATGAAAAATTATCAGATTTTCGGACTTTCACCCGCTGCCATTCCGGGAGGGAAGGTGCCTCAGTCTCGGTTCTGGTCTTCCCTTGTAGCCCTGTTCCTCCTCTACGAGCCCTGGAAGTTTGGGACCCCCAGCCCCAAAGGGCGCCGATTGGCAGGACTTTTACCGAGCGGTGATTGGAAAATTTCTACCCAGGAAAGGAGCACTATAGGCGGGTAAAGATTCCGGACTTTCACCCTGTGGCTTTCCGGGAGGGAAGGTGCCTCCGGCTCGGTTCTTGGCTTGCCTTGTAGCCCTGGTCCTCCTCTACCTTGCCTGGAAGTTTGGGGCCCCTAGCCCAAAAGGGCCCCGTTCTGCTGGACTTCCATAGAGGGGTGATTTGTGAAATTTGTACCCAGGAAAGGAGCACCATAGGCGGGTAAAAATTTAGGACTTTCACCCCCTGGCTTTCCGGGAGGGAAGGTGCCTCCGGCTCGGTTCTTGGCTTCCCTTGTAGCCCTGACCCTCCTCTACCTTCCCTGGAAGTTTGGGGCCCCTAGCCCAAAAGGGCCCCGTTCTGCTGGACTTCCATAGAGGGGTGATTTGTGAAATTTGTACCCAGGAAAGGAGCACCATAGGCGGGTACAAATTCCGGACTTTCACCCTGTGGCTTTCCGGGAGGGAAGGTGCCTCAGGCTCGGTTCTGGTCTTGCCTTGTAGCCCTGACCCTCCTCTACCTTCCCTGGAAGTTTGGGGCCCCTAGCCCAAAAGGGGCCTGTTCTGCTGGACTTCCATAGAGGGGTGATTGGAAAATTTGTACCCAGGAAAGGAGCACCATAGGCGGGTAAAAATTCCGGACTTTCACCCTGTGGCTTTCCGGGAGGGAAGGTGCCTCCGACTCGGTTCTGGTTTTGCCTTGTAGCCCTGACCCTCCTCTACCTTCCCTGGAAGTTTGGGACCCCTAGCCCAAAAGGGGGCCGTTCAGTGGGACCTCCATTGAGGCATCCCACCCAGAAAAATGATCAGATTTTCGGACTTTCACCCGCTGCCATTCCGGGAGGGAATGGATCGGTGGCTCGGTTCAGGTCTTGCCTTGTAGCCCTGGTCCTCATCTATGAGCCCTGGAAGTTGGGGACCCCTAGGCCAAAATGCGTCCGTTCAGTGGGACTTCCATTGAGGGGGTCCTACAATGAAAAATTATCAGATTTTCGGACTTTCACCCGCTGCCATTCCGGGAGGGAAGGTGCCTCAGTCTCGGTTCTGGTCTTCCCTTGTAGCCCTGTTCCTCCTCTACGAGCCCTGGAAGTTTGGGACCCCCAGCCCCAAAGGGCGCCGATTGGCAGGACTTTTACCGAGCGGTGATTGGAAAATTTCTACCCAGGAAAACTATAGGCGGGTAAAGATTCCGGACTTTCACCCTGTGGCTTTCCGGGAAGGAAGGTGCCTCCGGCTCGGTTCTTGGCTTGCCTTGTAGCCCTGGTCCTCCTCTACCTTGCCTGGAAGTTTGGGGCCCCTAGCCCAAAAGGGCCCCGTTCTGCTGAACTTCCATAGAGGGGTGATTTGTGAAATTTGTACCCAGGAAAGGAGCACCATAGGCGGGTAAAAATTTAGGACTTTCACCCCCTGGCTTTCCGGGAGGGAAGGTGCCTCCGGCTCGGTTCTTGGCTTCCCTTGTAGCCCTGACCCTCCTCTACCTTCCCTGGAAGTTTGGGGCCCCTAGCCCAAAAGGGGCCTGTTCTGCTGGACTTCCATAGAGGGGTGATTTGTGAAATTTGTACCCAGGAAAGGAGCACCATAGGCGGGTACAAATTCCGGACTTTCACCCTGTGGCTTTCCGGGAGGGAAGGTGCCTCCGACTCGGTTCTGGTTTTGCCTTGTAGCCCTGACCCTCCTCTACCTTCCCTGGAAGTTTGGGACCCCTAGCCCAAAAGGGGGCCGTTCAGTGGGACCTCCATTGAGGCATCCTACCCAGAAAAAAATGATCAGATTTTCGGACTTTCACCCGCTGCCATTCCGGGAGGGAATGGATCGGTGGCTCGGTTCTGGTCTTGCCTTGTAGCCCTGGTCCTCCTCTACGAGCCCTGGAAGTTTGGGATCCCAAGCCCCAAAGGGCGCTGATTGGCAGGACTTTTACCGAGCGGTGATTGGAAAATTTGTACCCAGGAAAGGAGCACCATAGGCGGGTAAAAATTCCGGACTTTCACCCTGTGGCTTTCCGGGAGGGAAGGTGCCTCCGACTCGGTTCTGGTTTTGCCTTGTAGCCCTGACCCTCCTCTACCTTCCCTGGAAGTTTGGGACCCCTAGCCCAAAATGGGGCCGTTCAGTGGGACCTCCATTGAGGCATCCCACCCAGAAAAATGATCAGATTTTCGGACTTTCACCCGCTGCCATTCCGGGAGGGAATGGATCGGTGGCTCGGTTCTGGTCTTGCCTTGTAGCCCTGGTCCTCCTCTACGAGCCCTGGAAGTTTGGGACCCCAAGCCCCAAAGGGCGCCGATTGGCAGGACTTTTACCGAGCGGTGATTGGAAAATTTGTACCCAGGAAAGGAGCACCATAGGCGGGTAAAAATTCCGGACTTTCACCCTGTGGCTTTCCGGGAGGGAAGGTGCCTCCGACTCGGTTCTGGTTTTGCCTTGTAGCCCTGACCCTCCTCTACCTTCCCTGGAAGTTTGGGACCCCTAGCCCAAAATGGGGCCGTTCAGTGGGACCTCCATTGAGGCATCCCACCCAGAAAAATGATCAGATTTTCGGACTTTCACCCGCTGCCATTCCGGGAGGGAATGGATCGGTGGCTCGGTTCTGGTCTTGCCTTGTAGCCCTGGTCCTCATCTATGAGCCCTGGAAGTTGGGGACCCCTAGGCCAAAATGCATCCGTTCAGTGGGACTTCCATTGAGGGGGTCCTACAATGAAAAATTATCAGATTTTCGGACTTTCACCCGCTGCCATTCCGGGAGGGAAGGTGCCTCAGTCTTGGTTCTGGTCTTCCCTTGTAGCCCTGTTCCTCCTCTACGAGCCCTGGAAGTTTGGGACCCCCAGCCCCAAAGGGCGCCGATTGGCAGGACTTTTACCGAGCGGTGATTGGAAAATTTCTACCCAGGAAAGGAGCACTATAGGCGGGTAAAGATTCCGGACTTTCACCCTGTGGCTTTCCGGGAGGGAAGGTGCCTCCGGCTCGGTTCTTGGCTTGCCTTGTAGCCCTGGTCCTCCTCTACCTTGCCTGGAAGTTTGGGGCCCCTAGCCCAAAAGGGCCCCGTTCTGCTGAACTTCCATAGAGGGGTGATTTGTGAAATTTGTACCCAGGAAAGGAGCACCATAGGCGGGTAAAAATTTAGGACTTTCACCCCCTGGCTTTCCGGGAGGGAAGGTGCCTCCGGCTCGGTTCTTGGCTTGCCTTGTAGCCCTGACCCTCCTCTACCTTCCCTGGAAGTTTGGGGCCCCTAGCCCAAAAGGGCCCCGTTCTGCTGGACTTCCATAGAGGGGTGATTTGTGAAATTTGTACCCAGGAAAGGAGCACCATAGGCGGGTACAAATTCCGGACTTTCACCCTGTGGCTTTCCGGGAGGGAAGGTGCCTCAGGCTCGGTTCTTGGCTTCCCTTGTAGCCCTGACCCTCCTCTACCTTCCCTGGAAGTTTGGGGCCCCTAGCCCAAAAGGGCCCCGTTCTGCTGGACTTCCATAGAGGGGTGATTTGTGAAATTTGTACCCAGGAAAGGAGCACCATAGGCGGGTACAAATTCCGGACTTTCACCCTGTGGCTTTCCGGGAGGGAAGGTGCCTCAGGCTCGGTTCTGGTCTTCCCTTGTAGCCCTAGACCCCCTCTACGAGCCCTGAGGTTAGGGTTGGGGTTATCCATCATCCCAAAGGCCCTAAGCATGGGCTACTCTGTAACCTCAAATGCTCTGATCATGGGGTAGTTGTCACCTCAAATGCTCCCATAGCTAAGTGGGTAAAGGCTCTCTCTTCTATGGCATTTGGGCTCTGCTGACAGCTGTGTTCATGAGTTCGAGTCCTCCCTATGCCCTGTCAGTGCTCAGCAATGTGGGACGTGTTGTTTATACATACTCTTTAGGCCGTGTTTGATGTGTGCATCTTTTATATTATGCTGGTCCAAGGTCCTGTTTTGGGCTGCCATCACCTGGGCTGCCAGCGCCCCAGCCGTCAGCCCTGGGGCTGTCATCACCCGGGATGCTAGAGCCCAATCCGTCAGCTATGGGGCTGCCATCACCTGGGCTGCCAGCGCCCCAGCCGTCAGCCCTGGGGCTGCCATCACCCGGGATGCTAGAGCCCAATCCGTCAGCCCTGGTGCTGCCATCACCCGGGATGCTAGAGCCCAATCCATCAGCTATGGGGCTGCCATCACCTGGGCTGCCAGCGCCCCAGCCGTCAGCCCTGGTGCTGCCATCACTCGGGATGCTAGAGCCCAATCCGTCAGTTATGGGGCTGCCATCACCTGGGCTGCCAGCGCCCCAGCCGTCAGCCCTGGTGCTGCCATCACCCGGGATGCTAGAGCCCAATCCGTCAGCCCTGGTGCTGCCATCACCTGGGATGCTAGAGCCCAATCCATCAGCTATGGGGCTGCCATCACCTGGGCTGCCAGCGCCCCAGCCGTCAGCCCTGGTGCTGCCATCACCCGGGATGCTAGAGCCCAATCCGTCAGCTATGGGGCTGCCATCACCTGGGCTGCCAGCGCCCCAGCCGTCAGCCCTGGTGCTGCCATCACCCGGGATGCTAGAGCCCAATCCGTCAGCTATGGGGCTGCCATCACCTGGGCTGCCAGCTCCCCAGCCGTCAGCCCTGGTGCTGCCATCACCCGGGATGCTAGAGCCCGATCCGTCAGCTATGGGGCTGCCATCACCTGGGCTGCCAGCGCCCCAGCCGTCAGCCCTGGTGCTGCCATCACCCGGGATGCTAGAGCCCAATCCGTCAGCTATGGGGCTGCCAGCGCCACAGCCGTCAGCCCTGGGGCTGCCATCACCCGGGATGCTAGAGCCCAATCCGTCAGCTATGGGGCTGCCATCACCTGGGCTGCCAGCGCCACAGCCGTCAGCCCTGGGGCTGCCATCACCCGGGATGCTAGAGCCCAATTCATCAGCTATGGGGCTGCCATCACCTGGGCTGCCAGCGCCACAGCCGTCAGCCCTGGGGCTGCCATCACCCGGGATGGTAGAGCCCAACCCGTCAGCCATGGGGCTGCCATCACTCGGGATGCTAGAGCACCAACCCGTCAGCTATGGGGCTGCCATCAGCTGGGCTTTTAGTGCCCCAAGCCGTCAGCCCTGGGGCTGCCATCAACCGGGATGCTAGAGCACCAACCCATCAGCTATGGGGCTGCCATCAGCTGGGCTTCCAGCGACCCCAAGCCGTCAGCCCTGGGGCTGCCATCACCCAAGATGCTAGAGCACCAACCCGTCAGCTATGGGGCTACCATCAGCTGGGCTTCCAGCGACCCCAAGCCGTCAGCCCTGGGGCCTGCCATCCCCCTGGATGCCAGCGCCTAAGCCCCCGCCAGCCCCGTGCTTGAGAACCCTAACCCTAACCCTAACCCTAACCCTAACCCTAACCCTAACCCTAACCCTAACCCTAACCCTAACCCTAACCCTAACCCTAACCCTAACCCACTAACCCTAACCCACTAACCCTAACCCACTAACCCTAACCCTAACCCTAACCCTAACCCTGACCCTGACCCTGACCCTGACCCTGACCCTGACCCTGACCCTAACCCTAACACCCTAACCCTAACCCTAACCCTAACCCCACACATCATCATTGAGTAAACTTTGACCCTGTATTTCACAGTCAGCAGACACATTCCAGCCAATCAGCAGCAAACCCTTCCTTCCCAGACTCTTCTACCTCCTGGACAGCATCCATTTTGGATTCATTCGGAATCTGCATTGTCAGTGAGAGGAGGGACAGTGCTGCTGCTGATTCAATAGGGAAAGCGTTAGCTAGGGCAGTGTTCTGTGTCCACAGACTCATCTGCTGGAAGGACAGTGTCCTGACAGCACCCCAAAAAGCCCTTTTCAGGGCTGGTACATTGCCTGCCCGTGTGTGAGAGGCTGCAGGCTCAGTCACAGACAGTACTGTGTGCACACCATTCATACAGGGTGTGACAGAAAATACCTCGCAGATAAACAAAAATTTGATTTAATATTTTTCTGTGATCTAATCACAGTTGCAATCCCGTCAGGCCCACACAGACTGTATCGTGGCCACTGGCTAGTGGCTAGGCCTCCACTTATACCGTTACAGGGTGTCACTCACTCACAAATACCTTGCAGATGAAAAAAATTATATGAAATATTTTTCTGTGATATAATCACAGTTGCAAGCCAGTGTGTGTCAGGCCCACACAGACTTTATTCTGGCCACTGGCTAGTAGCTAGGCCTCCACTTATACCGTTACAGGGTGTCACTCACTCACAAATACCTTGCAGATAAAAAAAATTATATGAAATATTTTTCAGTGATATAATCACAGTTGCAAGCCAGTGTGTGTCAGGCCCACACAGACTTTATTCTGGCCAATGGCTAGTAGCTAGGCCTCCACTTATACCGTTACAGGGTGTCACTCACTCACAAATACCTTGCAGATAAAAAAAAATTATATTTAATATTTTTCTGTGATATAATCACAGTTGCAAGCCAGTGTGTGTCAGGCCCACACAGACTGTATTGTGGCCACTGGCTAGTGGCTAGGCCTCCACTTATACCGTTACAGGGTGTCACTCACTCTCAAATACCTTTCAGATAAAAAAAATTATATTAAATATTTTTCTGTGATATAATCACAGTTGCAAGCCAGTGTGTGTCAGGCCCACACAGACTTTATTGTGGCCACTGGCTAGTAGCTAGGCCTCCACTTATACCGTTACAGGGTGTCACTCACTCACAAATACCTCGCAGATAAAAAAAATATATATTTAATATTTTTCTGTGATATAATCACAGTTGCAAGCCAGTGTGTGTCAGGCCCACACAGACTGTATTGTGGCCACTGGCTAGTGGCTAGGCCTCCACTTATACCATTACAGGGTGTCACTCACTCTCAAATACCTTTCAGATAAAAAAAAATTATATTAAATATTTTTGTGTGATCTAATCACATTTGCAAGCCCGTGTGTGTCAGGCCGACACACACTGTATTGTGGCCACTGGCTAGTGGCTAGGCCTCCACTTATACCGTTACAGGGTGTCACTCACTCACAAATACCTCGCAGATAAAAAAAAATTATATTTAATATTTTTCTCTGATCTAATCACATTTGCAAGCCCGTGTGTGTCAGGCCCACACAGACTGTATTGTGGCCACTGGCAAGTGTCTAGGCCTCCACTTATACCGTTACAGGGTGTCACTCACTAACAAATACCTCGCAGGTAATAAAAAATTATATTTAATATTTTTCTGTGATCTAATCACATTTGCAAGCCAGTGTGTGTCAGGCCCACACAGACTGTATTGCGGCCACTGGCTAGTGGCACTGGCTAGGCCTCCACTTATACCGTTACAGGGTGTCACTCACTCAAATACCTTTCAGATAAAAAAAATTATATTAAATATTTTTCTGTGATCTAATCACATTTGCAAGCCCGTGTGTGTCAGGCCCACACAGACTGTATTGTGGCCACTGGCTAGTGGCTAGGCCTCCACTTATACCGTTACAGGGTTTCACTCACTCAAATACCTTTCAGATAAAAAAAATTATATTAAATATTTTTCTGTGATCTAATCACATTTGCAAGCCCGTGTGTGTCAGGCCCACACAGATTGTATTGTGGCCACTGGCTAGTGGCTAGGCCTCCACTTATACCCAGGGGCGGACTGAGAAGCCTCAGGGCCCCCGGGCAAAATAAATCAAGGGCCCCCTTACAGACTCCACCCATGTTCTGCCGCAAGCCCCACCCAGGTGTACAGGACCAGGCCCCTCCTGAGTCCTATCCTATACAGGTAAGTATTACGATTCACAACTAGGGTGGCCACTTGCTTCACCCCAAAAATGAGGACATTCTAGGCCACATCCTCAACCTGATAAAGACGCCCCTCTCCCAGTAAGTGCCCGGCAAAAGAAAAAAAAAACGTCACTATAGCGTTTTTGCTTTACTGGACTCTGCGGGATGGGAAAGCACTGTATTATTAACCTAGTTCAGCAGTCCTGAGTCCCCCATTCACAGTAGTTATTAACTCCTTTCACTAGTCCCCTCTTCAGTGAAGAGGGGACTGCTGAAGGGGTTAATAAATACTGTAAACAGGGGACATTTGAAAGGGGTTAATAATTACTGTGAAGGGCCTTCAATAGTTATTAACCCCTTTCAGCAGTCCCCCATTCACAGTATTTATTAACCACTTCAGCAGTCCCCCATTCACAGTATTTATTAACACCTTCAGCAGTCTCCCCTTCACTGAAGAGGGGACTAGTGAAACGGGTTAATAAATACTGTGAATGGGGGACTGCTGAAACGGGTTAATAACTACTGTGAAGGGCCTTCAGTAGTTATAAACCCCTTTTAACAGTCCTTTATTCACACTTGTATTTATCAGACTTTTTTATAACTTATTTTTCTCCCCTTTTCACCCCGGCCCTGCCACGAGCCCACAGCAACAGCAGCACCGGCAGCCCAGCACAGTCTTTTAATTTCTTTCAGACCAGACATAGCTGAGACGTAAAGCTGCCTAGGCTACCACTTAACCAAAAACCACTACCTCAGCGAACTCTGTGCCCACGCTCCTCAGAGTTCCCTTCCTTCTCCCGCGAATCCCACAGCGCCAATGAGTGCGTGAACAGCGCTGCGGTGTGCAGGGGCGTAACTAGAAGTGACTGGGCCCCACAGCAAATATTTGTAAGGGCCCCCCCAGCGCACTTCGCACCTCCGTCCTCCTGTGTAAACCCCACTCCTTTGGCACATTGTAGCGGCATACCCTAACCCTAACCCTAACCCTAACCCTAACCCTGACCCTGACCCTGACCCTGACCCTGACCCTGACCCTGACCCTGACCCTGACCCTAACCCTAACACCCTAACCCTAACACCCTAACCCTAACCCTAACCCTAACCCCACACATCATCATTGAGTAAACTTTGACCCTGTATTTCACAGTCAGCAGACACATTCCAGCCAATCAGCAGCAAACCCTTCCTTCCCAGACTCTTCTACCTCCTGGACAGCATCCATTTTGGATTCATTCGGAATCTGCATTGTCAGTGAGAGGAGGGACAGTGCTGCTGCTGATTCAATAGGGAAAGCGTTAGCTAGGGCAGTGTTCTGTGTCCACAGACTCATCTGCTGGAAGGACAGTGTCCTGACAGCACCCCAAAAAGCCCTTTTCAGGGCTGGTACATTGCCTGCCCGTGTGTGAGAGGCTGCAGGCTCAGTCACAGACAGTACTGTGTGCACACCATTCATACAGGGTGTGACAGAAAATACCTCGCAGATAAACAAAAATTTGATTTAATATTTTTCTGTGATCTAATCACAGTTGCAATCCCGTCAGGCCCACACAGACTGTATCGTGGCCACTGGCTAGTGGCTAGGCCTCCACTTATACCGTTACAGGGTGTCACTCACTCACAAATACCTTGCAGATGAAAAAAATTATATGAAATATTTTTCTGTGATATAATCACAGTTGCAAGCCAGTGTGTGTCAGGCCCACACAGACTTTATTCTGGCCACTGGCTAGTAGCTAGGCCTCCACTTATACCGTTACAGGGTGTCACTCACTCACAAATACCTTGCAGATAAAAAAAATTATATGAAATATTTTTCAGTGATATAATCACAGTTGCAAGCCAGTGTGTGTCAGGCCCACACAGACTTTATTCTGGCCAATGGCTAGTAGCTAGGCCTCCACTTATACCGTTACAGGGTGTCACTCACTCACAAATACCTTGCAGATAAAAAAAAATTATATTTAATATTTTTCTGTGATATAATCACAGTTGCAAGCCAGTGTGTGTCAGGCCCACACAGACTGTATTGTGGCTAGTGGCTAGGCCTCCACTTATACCGTTACAGGGTGTCACTCACTCTCAAATACCTTTCAGATAAAAAAAATTATATTAAATATTTTTCTGTGATATAATCACAGTTGCAAGCCAGTGTGTGTCAGGCCCACACAGACTTTATTGTGGCCACTGGCTAGTAGCTAGGCCTCCACTTATACCGTTACAGGGTGTCACTCACTCACAAATACCTCGCAGATAAAAAAAATATATATTTAATATTTTTCTGTGATATAATCACAGTTGCAAGCCAGTGTGTGTCAGGCCCACACAGACTGTATTGTGGCCACTGGCTAGTGGCTAGGCCTCCACTTATACCATTACAGGGTGTCACTCACTCTCAAATACCTTTCAGATCAAAAAAAATTATATTAAATATTTTTGTGTGATCTAATCACATTTGCAAGCCCGTGTGTGTCAGGCCGACACACACTGTATTGTGGCCACTGGCTAGTGGCTAGGCCTCCACTTATACCGTTACAGGGTGTCACTCACTCACAAATACCTCGCAGATAAAAAAAAATTATATTTAATATTTTTCTCTGATCTAATCACATTTGCAAGCCCGTGTGTGTCAGGCCCACACAGACTGTATTGTGGCCACTGGCAAGTGTCTAGGCCTCCACTTATACCGTTACAGGGTGTCACTCACTAACAAATACCTCGCAGGTAATAAAAAATTATATTTAATATTTTTCTGTGATCTAATCACATTTGCAAGCCAGTGTGTGTCAGGCCCACACAGACTGTATTGCGGCCACTGGCTAGTGGCACTGGCTAGGCCTCCACTTATACCGTTACAGGGTGTCACTCACTCAAATACCTTTCAGATAAAAAAAATTATATTAAATATTTTTCTGTGATCTAATCACATTTGCAAGCCCGTGTGTGTCAGGCCCACACAGACTGTATTGTGGCCACTGGCTAGTGGCTAGGCCTCCACTTATACCGTTACAGGGTTTCACTCACTCAAATACCTTTCAGATAAAAAAAATTATATTAAATATTTTTCTGTGATCTAATCACATTTGCAAGCCCGTGTGTGTCAGGCCCACACAGATTGTATTGTGGCCACTGGCTAGTGGCTAGGCCTCCACTTATACCCAGGGGCGGACTGAGAAGCCTCAGGGCCCCCGGGCAAAATAAATCAAGGGCCCCCTTACAGACTCCACCCATGTTCTGCCGCAAGCCCCACCCAGGTGTACAGGACCAGGCCCCTCCTGAGTCCTATCCTATACAGGTAAGTATTACGATTCACAACTAGGGTGGCCACTTGCTTCACCCCAAAAATGAGGACATTCTAGGCCACATCCTCAACCTGATAAAGACGCCCCTCTCCCAGTAAGTGCCCGGCAAAAGAAAAAAAAAACGTCACTATAGCGTTTTTGCTTTACTGGACTCTGCGGGATGGGAAAGCACTGTATTATTAACCTAGTTCAGCAGTCCTGAGTCCCCCATTCACAGTAGTTATTAACTCCTTTCACTAGTCCCCTCTTCAGTGAAGAGGGGACTGCTGAAGGGGTTAATAAATACTGTAAACAGGGGACATTTGAAAGGGGTTAATAATTACTGTGAAGGGCCTTCAATAGTTATTAACCCCTTTCAGCAGTCCCCCATTCACAGTATTTATTAACCACTTCAGCAGTCCCCCATTCACAGTATTTATTAACACCTTCAGCAGTCTCCCCTTCACTGAAGAGGGGACTAGTGAAACGGGTTAATAAATACTGTGAATGGGGGACTGCTGAAACGGGTTAATAACTACTGTGAAGGGCCTTCAGTAGTTATAAACCCCTTTTAACAGTCCTTTATTCACACTTGTATTTATCAGACTTTTTTATAACTTATTTTTCTCCCCTTTTCACCCCGGCCCTGCCACGAGCCCACAGCAACAGCAGCACCGGCAGCCCAGCACAGTCTTTTAATTTCTTTCAGACCAGACATAGCTGAGACGTAAAGCTGCCTAGGCTACCACTTAACCAAAAACCACTACCTCAGCGAACTCTGTGCCCACGCTCCTCAGAGTTCCCTTCCTTCTCCCGCGAATCCCACAGCGCCAATGAGTGCGTGAACAGCGCTGCGGTGTGCAGGGGCGTAACTAGAAGTGACTGGGCCCCACAGCAAATATTTGTAAGGGCCCCCCCAGCGCACTTCGCACCTCCGTCCTCCTGTGTAAACCCCACTCCTTTGGCACATTGTAGCGGCATACTGTATATTGTGTGGCACAGTGTAGCGGTATACTGTATATTGTGGGGTACAGTGTAGAGGTGTACTGTATATTGTGGGGCACAGTGTAGGCTATATGTGTATAACATAAACATATTTTATATGAAAACTTACAGTTACTTGGCTTGGCCCTTGGGGATCTCGGACACCACTTCAACACTATGGTTGGGGGCTCGGCGGAGCTTGTAATGGATCACCTGGCACCCCGACTGGGTACCTCCGTTGACGGGTGCTCCTAGCGTTTTTTCTGAGGTTTCCAAGCACTCTGGCAGACACCACAATCACCGAACCGAAGAAGCATATAAATCCTCTTCAAGCATATGAATGCTGTAGGCAGTTGAATAGGAAAACCATATGAATAGGTTTACACTCCTAGCAGTCAAACTGGGACAGCATGCAATAAATCCTCCCCCAAGAATGAGACGACACTTCACCTTGAGGGTTAAAACAGGAACTCACTTTATTTAGACACAGCACACCTACTTTAAACCCCCCAACAGCCTCATTTACATACAATAGGGCACCTAGTTGACTATGGTACAAGGAAGGGGGGGGGGGCAGACAATAGCAAGGGCTGATGGGAGATGAGGCACAGAACATCAATGCCTGTAACATGCAAACATTACAGCAAGAGCAAGATATATACAGTCCACAACACACAGCAATACAATTTAACTGAACCCATAATAACATACATAAAATTTAAGACAGCCTGAATGCAATCTGCTACACAGTCTTAAAGGGGCATTGTTCCTAAAAGTCATAACATGTCCACGGATGGCCATTAAAGGACCAGTAGCAGCAATATAAAATACCACATGCCCAAATATTGCATTCAAACGTACCAATTTACCAGGGGCCATAGTCAGCAGGTAGGAGGCGGGCAGCCAGGCCTCTCCAAAGCCCAGTGGCGAGGCGGGTTCCGCCACAGAGCTGATGTTGTGTTTTATCCTAATGAGAAAGATTTTATAATAAGGATTTGGAGAAGGGGCAGAGGGATAGCAGAGCAGGGAGAGGCTGGTGCTGCTACTAGGGGGTCATACCATGGGGGAGTAAGAAAGCCCACCATAATGCCCCCCAGTAGAAATAATTCTCCTTATAATGTGACAGTGTAAAAATACCCCCTTGTAATGCCCCCAGTTCAGCTAATGTCTCCATAGTGCCCCCATAATGTCCCAGTATAAAATACCACTATATAGTGCCCCCAGTAAATTCCCCCATAGTGCTCATCTCCCCCCTTCCTGCTAGTGCCCCCCATAATGTACCAGTATAAAATGCCCCATATATAGTGCCCCAGTAGATGCCCCTCAGTGTCCGGCCTCTGATAGGCTGCCAGCCTAGTGTCCCCCATAATGCCCCCCAATAATGTGCCAGTATCAAGTGCCTCTCTCCCCCCCACATGTCCCAGTATCATAGTGCCATCTCCCCCCCAATGTGCCAGTATCAAGTGCCTCTCTCCTTCCCACCCCCCATGTGCCAGTATCATAGTGCCTCTCTCCACCCCCCATGTGCCAGTATCAGGTGCCAACCCCCCTCCCCCCACCCCATGTGCCAGTATCAGGTGCCAACCCCCCTCCCCCCATGTGCCAGTATGAAGTGCCTCTCGCTCCCCCCATGGCAGTAACAGTCGGGTATTAAAAAAAACTAAATAAACACTTCTACTTACCTCCATGTCAGCGATGCGATGCAGCCTCTTCCTGTGTCCCGCCCTGTATGTCCATATATGGAGTCAGTGCTTGTATTTCAGAAAAGTTTCTGCTGCGATTTGAACACACAACCATCTGTATCAGAGGCAAAGCACTTAACCACACAGCCATAAGAGCAGCCTTGCCAATAACTAAAAAAAATATGAGACTTCTACTGTTATAGTTGGCTAAGTGTACAACTATACACATGACAGCTGCCCCAACACACCCAGCACTGCTATATCTCTATATGACAGCTGTCGCAGCACACTCAGCTCTGCTATATCTCTATATATGATAACTGCCTCAGCACACCCAGCTCTGCTACATCTAATACACATGACAGCTGCACCAGCACACTCAGCTTTATTATATCTCTATATATGACAGCTGCCCCAGCAAACCCAGCTCTGCTACATCTATATTTCTCTAAGTATTGCTATACAGTAGATATATAGAGATATAGCAAAGCTGAGTGTGCTGGGGCAGCTGTCATGTGTATAGATGTAGCAAATCTGGGTGTGCTGGGGCAGCTGTCATATATAGAGATATAGTAGAGCTGAGTGTGCTGGTGCAGATGTCATGTGTATTAGATGTAGCAGAGCTGGGTGTGCTGGGGCAGCTATCATATATAGAGATATAGCAGAGCTGAGTGTGCTGGGACAGCTGTCATATAGAGATATTGCAGTGCTGGGTGTGTTGGGGCAGCTGTCATGTGTATAGATGTAGCAGAGCTGGGTGTGCTGGGGGAGGTATCATATATAGAGATATAGCAGAGCTGAGTGTGCTGGGGCAGCTGTCATGTGTATAGATGTAGGAGAGTTGGGTGTGTTTGGGCAGCTGTCATGTGTATAGATGTAGCAGGGCTGGGTTTGCTGGGGCAGCTGTCATATATAGAGATATAGTAGAGCTGAGTGTGCTGGGGCAGCTGTCATGTGTATTAGATGTAGCAAAGCTGGGTGTGCTGGAGCAGTTATCATATATAGAGATATAGCAGGGCTGAGTGTGCTAGGACAGCTGTCATATAGAGATATAGCAGTGCTGGGTGTGTTGGGGCAGCTGTCATGTGTATAGATGTAGCAGAGCTGGGTGTGCTGGGGCAGCTATCATATATAGAGATATAGCAGACCTGTGTGTGCTGGGACAGATGTCATATAGAGATATAGCAGTGCTGGGGGTGTTGGGGCAGCTGTCATGTGTATAGATGTAGCAGAGCTGGGTGTGCTGGGGCAGCTATCATATATAGAGATATAGCAGGCTGAGTGTGCTGGGACAGCTGTCATATAGAGATATGGCAGTGCTGGGTGTGTTGGGGCAGCTGTCATGTGTATAGATGTAGCAGAGCTTGGTGTGCTGGGGCAGCTATCATATATAGAGATATAGCAGAGCTGAGTGTGCTGGGACAGCTGTCATATAGAGATATAGCAGTGCTGGGTGTTTTGGGGCAGCTGTCATGTGTATAGATGTAGAAGAGCTGGGTGTGCTGGGGCAGCTATCATATATAGAGATATAGCAGAGCTGAGTGTACTGGGGCAGCTGTCATGTGTATAGATGTAGCAGATCTGGGTGAGTTTGGGCAGCTGTCATGTGTATAGATGTAGCAGAGCTTAGTTTGCTGGGGCAGCTGTCATATATAGAGATATAGTAAAGCTGAGTGTGCTGGTGCAGCTGTCATGTGTATTAGATGTAGCAGAGCTGGGTGTGCTGGGGCAGTTATCATATATAGAGATATAGCAGGGCTGAGTGTGCTGGGACAGCTGTCATATAGAGATATAGCAGTGCTGGGTGTGTTGGGGCAGCTGTCACGTGTATAGATGTAGCAGAGCTGGGTGTGCTGGGCCAGCTATCATATATAGAGATATAGCAGAGCTGAGTGTGCTGGGACAGCTGTCATATAGAGATATAGCAGTGCTGGGTGTGTTGGGGCAGCTGTCATGTGTATAGATGTAGCAGAGCAGGGTGTGCTGGGGCAGCTATCATATATAGAGATATAGCAGAGCTGAGTGTGCTGGGGCAGCTGTCATGTGTATAGATGTAGCAGGGCTGGGTTTGCTGGGGCAGCTGTCATATATAGAGATATAGTGGAGCTAAGTGTGCTGGTGCAGCTGTCATGTGTATTAGATGTAGCAAAGCTGGGTGTGCTGGAGCAGTTATCATATATAGAGATATAGCAGGGCTGAGTGTGCTGGGACAGCTGTCATATAGAGATATAGCAGTGCTGGGTGTGTTGGGGCAGCTGTCGTGTGTATAGATGTAGCAGAGCTGGGTGTGCTGGGGCAGCTATCATATATGGAGATATAGCAGAGCTGTGTGTGCTGGGACAGCTGTCATATAGAGATATAGCAGTGCTGGGTGTGTTGGGGCAGCTGTCATGTGTATAGATGTAGCAGAGCTGGGTGTGCTGGGGCAGCTATCATATATAGAGATATAGCAGAGCTGAGTGTGCTGGGACAGCTGTCATATAGAGATATAGCAGTGCTGGGTGTGTTGGGGCAGCTCTCATGTGTATAGTAGCAGAGTTGGGCGTATTTGGGCAGCTGTCATGTGTATAGATGTAGCAGGGCTGGGTTTGCTGGGGCAGCTGTCATATATAGAGATATAGTGGAGCTAAGTGTGCTGGTGCAGCTGTCATGTGTATTAGATGTAGCAAAGCTGGGTGTGCTGGAGCAGTGATCATATATAGAGATATAGCAGGGCTGAGTGTGCTGGGACAGCTGTCATATAGAGATATAGCAGTGCTGGGTGTGTTGGGGCAGCTGTCGTGTGTATAGATGTAGCAGAGCTGGGTGTGCTGGGGCAGCTATCATATATGGAGATATAGCAGAGCTGTGTGTGCTGGGACAGCTGTCATATAGAGATATAGCAGTGCTGGGTGTGTTGGGGCAGCTGTCATGTGTATAGATGTAGCAGAGCTGGGTGTGCTGGGGCAGCTATCATATATAGAGATATAGCAGAGCTGAGTGTGCTGGGACAGCTGTCATATAGAGATATAGCAGTGCTGGGTGTGTTGGGGCAGCTCTCATGTGTATAGTAGCAGAGTTGGGCGTATTTGGGCAGCTGTCATGTGTATAGATGTAGCAGGGCTGGGTTTGCTGGGGCAGCTGTCATATATAGAGATATAGTGGAGCTAAGTGTGCTGGTGCAGCTGTCATGTGTATTAGATGTAGCAAAGCTGGGTGTGCTGGAGCAGTTATCATATATAGAGATATAGCAGGGCTGAGTGTGCTGGGACAGCTGTCATATAGAGATATAGCCGTGCTGGGTGTGTTGGGGCAGCTGTCGTGTGTATAGATGTAGCAGAGCTGGGTGTGCTGGGGCAGCTATCATATATAGAGATATAGCAGAGCTGAGTGTGCTGGGACAGCTGTCATATAGAGATATAGCAGTGCTGGGTGTGTTGGGGCAGCTGTCATGTGTATAGATGTAGCAGAGCTGGGTGTGCTGGGGCAGCTATCATATATAGAGATATAGCAGAGCTGAGTGTGCTGGGACAGCTGTCATATAGAGATATAGCAGTGCTGGGTGTGTTGGGGCAGCTCTCATGTGTATAGATGTAGCAGAGCTGGGTGTGCTGGGGCAGCTATCATATATAGAGATATAGCAAAGCTGAGTGTGCTGGGGCAGCTGTCATGTGTATAGATGTAGCAGAACTTAGTTTGCTGGGGCAGCTGTTATATATAGAGATATAGTAAAGCTGAGTGTGCTGGTGCAGCTGTCATGTGTATTAGATGTAGCAGAGCTGGGTGTGCTGGGGCAGTTATCATATATAGAGATATAGCAGGGCTGAGTGTGCTGGGACAGCTGTCATATAGAGATATAGCAGTGCTGGGTGTGTTGGGGCAGCTGTCTTGTGTATAGATGTAGCAGAGCTGGGTGTGCTGGGGCAGCTATCATATATATAGGTATATAGCAAAGCTGAGTGTGCTGGGACAGCTGTCATATAGAGATATAGCAGTGTTGGGTGTGTTGGGGCAGCTGTCATGTGTATAGATGTAGCAGAGCTGGGTGTGCTGGGGCAGCTATCATATATAGAGATATAGCAGAGCTGAGTGTGCTGGGACAGCTGTCATATAGAGATATAGCAGTGCTGGTTGTGTCGGGGCAGCTGTTATGTGTATAGATGTAGCAGAGCTGGGTGTGCTGGGGCAGCTATCATATATAGAGATATAGCAGAGCTGACTGTGCTGGGGCAGCTGTCATGTGTAAAGATGTAACAGAGCTGGGTGTGTTTGGGCAGCTGTCATGTGTATAGATGTAGCAGATCTGGGTTTGCTGGGGCAGCTGTCATATATAGAGATATAGTAGAGCTGAGTGTGCTGGTGCAGATGTCATGTGTATTAGATGTAGCAGAGCTGGGTGTGCTGGGGCAGCTATCATATATAGAGATATAGCAGAGCTGAGTGTGCTGGGACAGCTGTCATATAGAGATATTGCAGTGCTGGGTGTGTTGGGGCAGCTGTCATGTGTATAGATGTAGCAGAGCTGGGTGTGCTGGGGGAGGTATCATATATAGAGATATAGCAGAGCTGAGTGTGCTGGGGCAGCTGTCATGTGTATAGATGTAGGAGAGTTGGGTGTGTTTGGGCAGCTGTCATGTGTATAGATGTAGCAGGGCTGGGTTTGCTGGGGCAGCTGTCATATATAGAGATATAGTAGAGCTGAGTGTGCTGGGGCAGCTGTCATGTGTATTAGATGTAGCAAAGCTGGGTGTGCTGGAGCAGTTATCATATATAGAGATATAGCAGGGCTGAGTGTGCTAGGACAGCTGTCATATAGAGATATAGCAGTGCTGGGTGTGTTGGGGCAGCTGTCATGTGTATAGATGTAGCAGAGCTGGGTGTGCTGGGGCAGCTATCATATATAGAGATATAGCAGACCTGTGTGTGCTGGGACAGATGTCATATAGAGATATAGCAGTGCTGGGGGTGTTGGGGCAGCTGTCATGTGTATAGATGTAGCAGAGCTGGGTGTGCTGGGGCAGCTATCATATATAGAGATATAGCAGGCTGAGTGTGCTGGGACAGCTGTCATATAGAGATATGGCAGTGCTGGGTGTGTTGGGGCAGCTGTCATGTGTATAGATGTAGCAGAGCTTGGTGTGCTGGGGCAGCTATCATATATAGAGATATAGCAGAGCTGAGTGTGCTGGGACAGCTGTCATATAGAGATATAGCAGTGCTGGGTGTTTTGGGGCAGCTGTCATGTGTATAGATGTAGAAGAGCTGGGTGTGCTGGGGCAGCTATCATATATAGAGATATAGCAGAGCTGAGTGTACTGGGGCAGCTGTCATGTGTATAGATGTAGCAGATCTGGGTGAGTTTGGGCAGCTGTCATGTGTATAGATGTAGCAGAGCTTAGTTTGCTGGGGCAGCTGTCATATATAGAGATATAGTAAAGCTGAGTGTGCTGGTGCAGCTGTCATGTGTATTAGATGTAGCAGAGCTGGGTGTGCTGGGGCAGTTATCATATATAGAGATATAGCAGGGCTGAGTGTGCTGGGACAGCTGTCATATAGAGATATAGCAGTGCTGGGTGTGTTGGGGCAGCTGTCACGTGTATAGATGTAGCAGAGCTGGGTGTGCTGGGCCAGCTATCATATATAGAGATATAGCAGAGCTGAGTGTGCTGGGACAGCTGTCATATAGAGATATAGCAGTGCTGGGTGTGTTGGGGCAGCTGTCATGTGTATAGATGTAGCAGAGCAGGGTGTGCTGGGGCAGCTATCATATATAGAGATATAGCAGAGCTGAGTGTGCTGGGGAAGCTGTCATGTGTATAGATGTAGCAGGGCTGGGTTTGCTGGGGCAGCTGTCATATATAGAGATATAGTGGAGCTAAGTGTGCTGGTGCAGCTGTCATGTGTATTAGATGTAGCAAAGCTGGGTGTGCTGGAGCAGTTATCATATATAGAGATATAGCAGGGCTGAGTGTGCTGGGACAGCTGTCATATAGAGATATAGCAGTGCTGGGTGTGTTGGGGCAGCTGTCGTGTGTATAGATGTAGCAGAGCTGGGTGTGCTGGGGCAGCTATCATATATGGAGATATAGCAGAGCTGTGTGTGCTGGGACAGCTGTCATATAGAGATATAGCAGTGCTGGGTGTGTTGGGGCAGCTGTCATGTGTATAGATGTAGCAGAGCTGGGTGTGCTGGGGCAGCTATCATATATAGAGATATAGCAGAGCTGAGTGTGCTGGGACAGCTGTCATATAGAGATATAGCAGTGCTGGGTGTGTTGGGGCAGCTCTCATGTGTATAGTAGCAGAGTTGGGCGTATTTGGGCAGCTGTCATGTGTATAGATGTAGCAGGGCTGGGTTTGCTGGGGCAGCTGTCATATATAGAGATATAGTGGAGCTAAGTGTGCTGGTGCAGCTGTCATGTGTATTAGATGTAGCAAAGCTGGGTGTGCTGGAGCAGTTATCATATATAGAGATATAGCAGGGCTGAGTGTGCTGGGACAGCTGTCATATAGAGATATAGCAGTGCTGGGTGTGTTGGGGCAGCTGTCGTGTGTATAGATGTAGCAGAGCTGGGTGTGCTGGGGCAGCTATCATATATGGAGATATAGCAGAGCTGTGTGTGCTGGGACAGCTGTCATATAGAGATATAGCAGTGCTGGGTGTGTTGGGGCAGCTGTCATGTGTATAGATGTAGCAGAGCTGGGTGTGCTGGGGCAGCTATCATATATAGAGATATAGCAGAGCTGAGTGTGCTGGGACAGCTGTCATATAGAGATATAGCAGTGCTGGGTGTGTTGGGGCAGCTCTCATGTGTATAGTAGCAGAGTTGGGCGTATTTGGGCAGCTGTCATGTGTATAGATGTAGCAGGGCTGGGTTTGCTGGGGCAGCTGTCATATATAGAGATATAGTGGAGCTGAGTGTGCTGGTGCAGCTGTCATGTGTATTAGATGTAGCAAAGCTGGGTGTGCTGGAGCAGTTATCATATATAGAGATATAGCAGGGCTGAGTGTGCTGGGACAGCTGTCATATAGAGATATAGCCGTGCTGGGTGTGTTGGGGCAGCTGTCGTGTGTATAGATGTAGCAGAGCTGGGTGTGCTGGGGCAGCTATCATATATAGAGATATAGCAGAGCTGAGTGTGCTGGGACAGCTGTCATATAGAGATATAGCAGTGCTGGGTGTGTTGGGGCAGCTGTCATGTGTATAGATGTAGCAGAGCTGGGTGTGCTGGGGCAGCTATCATATATAGAGATATAGCAGAGCTGAGTGTGCTGGGACAGCTGTCATATAGAGATATAGCTGTGCTGGGTGTGTTGGGGCAGCTCTCATGTGTATAGATGTAGCAGAGCTGGGTGTGCTGGGGCAGCTATCATATATAGAGATATAGCAAAGCTGAGTGTGCTGGGGCAGCTGTCATGTGTATAGATGTAGCAGAACTTAGTTTGCTGGGGCAGCTGTTATATATAGAGATATAGTAAAGCTGAGTGTGCTGGTGCAGCTGTCATGTGTATTAGATGTAGCAGAGCTGGGTGTGCTGGGGCAGTTATCATATATAGAGATATAGCAGGGCTGAGTGTGCTGGGACAGCTGTCATATAGAGATATAGCAGTGCTGGGTGTGTTGGGGCAGCTGTCTTGTGTATAGATGTAGCAGAGCTGGGTGTGCTGGGGCAGCTATCATATATATAGGTATATAGCAAAGCTGAGTGTGCTGGGACAGCTGTCATATAGAGATATAGCAGTGTTGGGTGTGTTGGGGCAGCTGTCATGTGTATAGATGTAGCAGAGCTGGGTGTGCTGGGGCAGCTATCATATATAGAGATATAGCAGAGCTGAGTGTGCTGGGACAGCTGTCATATAGAGATATAGCAGTGCTGGTTGTGTCGGGGCAGCTGTTATGTGTATAGATGTAGCAGAGCTGGGTGTGCTGGGGCAGCTATCATATATAGAGATATAGCAGAGCTGACTGTGCTGGGGCAGCTGTCATGTGTAAAGATGTAACAGAGCTGGGTGTGTTTGGGCAGCTGTCATGTGTATAGATGTAGCAGATCTGGGTTTGCTGGGGCAGCTGTCATATATAGAGATATAGTAGAGCTGAGTGTGCTGGTGCAGATGTCATGTGTATTAGATGTAGCAGAGCTGGGTGTGCTGGGGCAGCTATCATATATAGAGATATAGCAGAGCTGAGTGTGCTGGGACAGCTGTCATATAGAGATATTGCAGTGCTGGGTGTGTTGGGGCAGCTGTCATGTGTATAGATGTAGCAGAGCTGGGTGTGCTGGGGGAGGTATCATATATAGAGATATAGCAGAGCTGAGTGTGCTGGGGCAGCTGTCATGTGTATAGATGTAGGAGAGTTGGGTGTGTTTGGGCAGCTGTCATGTGTATAGATGTAGCAGGGCTGGGTTTGCTGGGGCAGCTGTCATATATAGAGATATAGTAGAGCTGAGTGTGCTGGGGCAGCTGTCATGTGTATTAGATGTAGCAAAGCTGGGTGTGCTGGAGCAGTTATCATATATAGAGATATAGCAGGGCTGAGTGTGCTAGGACAGCTGTCATATAGAGATATAGCAGTGCTGGGTGTGTTGGGGCAGCTGTCATGTGTATAGATGTAGCAGAGCTGGGTGTGCTGGGGCAGCTATCATATATAGAGATATAGCAGACCTGTGTGTGCTGGGACAGATGTCATATAGAGATATAGCAGTGCTGGGGGTGTTGGGGCAGCTGTCATGTGTATAGATGTAGCAGAGCTGGGTGTGCTGGGGCAGCTATCATATATAGAGATATAGCAGGCTGAGTGTGCTGGGACAGCTGTCATATAGAGATATGGCAGTGCTGGGTGTGTTGGGGCAGCTGTCATGTGTATAGATGTAGCAGAGCTTGGTGTGCTGGGGCAGCTATCATATATAGAGATATAGCAGAGCTGAGTGTGCTGGGACAGCTGTCATATAGAGATATAGCAGTGCTGGGTGTTTTGGGGCAGCTGTCATGTGTATAGATGTAGAAGAGCTGGGTGTGCTGGGGCAGCTATCATATATAGAGATATAGCAGAGCTGAGTGTACTGGGGCAGCTGTCATGTGTATAGATGTAGCAGATCTGGGTGAGTTTGGGCAGCTGTCATGTGTATAGATGTAGCAGAGCTTAGTTTGCTGGGGCAGCTGTCATATATAGAGATATAGTAAAGCTGAGTGTGCTGGTGCAGCTGTCATGTGTATTAGATGTAGCAGAGCTGGGTGTGCTGGGGCAGTTATCATATATAGAGATATAGCAGGGCTGAGTGTGCTGGGACAGCTGTCATATAGAGATATAGCAGTGCTGGGTGTGTTGGGGCAGCTGTCACGTGTATAGATGTAGCAGAGCTGGGTGTGCTGGGCCAGCTATCATATATAGAGATATAGCAGAGCTGAGTGTGCTGGGACAGCTGTCATATAGAGATATAGCAGTGCTGGGTGTGTTGGGGCAGCTGTCATGTGTATAGATGTAGCAGAGCAGGGTGTGCTGGGGCAGCTATCATATATAGAGATATAGCAGAGCTGAGTGTGCTGGGGCAGCTGTCATGTGTATAGATGTAGCAGAGTTGGGCGTATTTGGGCAGCTGTCATGTGTATAGATGTAGCAGGGCTGGGTTTGCTGGGGCAGCTGTCATATATAGAGATATAGTGGAGCTAAGTGTGCTGGTGCAGCTGTCATGTGTATTAGATGTAGCAAAGCTGGGTGTGCTGGAGCAGTTATCATATATAGAGATATAGCAGGGCTGAGTGTGCTGGGACAGCTGTCATATAGAGATATAGCAGTGCTGGGTGTGTTGGGGCAGCTGTCGTGTGTATAGATGTAGCAGAGCTGGGTGTGCTGGGGCAGCTATCATATATGGAGATATAGCAGAGCTGTGTGTGCTGGGACAGCTGTCATATAGAGATATAGCAGTGCTGGGTGTGTTGGGGCAGCTGTCATGTGTATAGATGTAGCAGAGCTGGGTGTGCTGGGGCAGCTATCATATATAGAGATATAGCAGAGCTGAGTGTGCTGGGACAGCTGTCATATAGAGATATAGCAGTGCTGGGTGTGTTGGGGCAGCTCTCATGTGTATAGTAGCAGAGTTGGGCGTATTTGGGCAGCTGTCATGTGTATAGATGTAGCAGGGCTGGGTTTGCTGGGGCAGCTGTCATATATAGAGATATAGTGGAGCTAAGTGTGCTGGTGCAGCTGTCATGTGTATTAGATGTAGCAAAGCTGGGTGTGCTGGAGCAGTTATCATATATAGAGATATAGCAGGGCTGAGTGTGCTGGGACAGCTGTCATATAGAGATATAGCAGTGCTGGGTGTGTTGGGGCAGCTGTCATGTGTATAGATGTAGCAGAGCTGGGTGTGCTGGGGCAGCTATCATATATGGAGATATAGCAGAGCTGTGTGTGCTGGGACAGCTGTCATATAGAGATATAGCAGTGCTGGGTGTGTTGGGGCAGCTGTCATGTGTATAGATGTAGCAGAGCTGGGTGTGCTGGGGCAGCTATCATATATAGAGATATAGCAGAGCTGAGTGTGCTGGGACAGCTGTCATATAGAGATATAGCAGTGCTGGGTGTGTTGGGGCAGCTCTCATGTGTATAGTAGCAGAGTTGGGCGTATTTGGGCAGCTGTCATGTGTATAGATGTAGCAGGGCTGGGTTTGCTGGGGCAGCTGTCATATATAGAGATATAGTGGAGCTAAGTGTGCTGGTGCAGCTGTCATGTGTATTAGATGTAGCAAAGCTGGGTGTGCTGGAGCAGTTATCATATATAGAGATATAGCAGGGCTGAGTGTGCTGGGACAGCTGTCATATAGAGATATAGCCGTGCTGGGTGTGTTGGGGCAGCTGTCGTGTGTATAGATGTAGCAGAGCTGGGTGTGCTGGGGCAGCTATCATATATAGAGATATAGCAGAGCTGAGTGTGCTGGGACAGCTGTCATATAGAGATATAGCAGTGCTGGGTGTGTTGGGGCAGCTGTCATGTGTATAGATGTAGCAGAGCTGGGTGTGCTGGGGCAGCTATCATATATAGAGATATAGCAGAGCTGAGTGTGCTGGGACAGCTGTCATATAGAGATATAGCAGTGCTGGGTGTGTTGGGGCAGCTCTCATGTGTATAGATGTAGCAGAGCTGGGTGTGCTGGGGCAGCTATCATATATAGAGATATAGCAAAGCTGAGTGTGCTGGGGCAGCTGTCATGTGTATAGATGTAGCAGAACTTAGTTTGCTGGGGCAGCTGTTATATATAGAGATATAGTAAAGCTGAGTGTGCTGGTGCAGCTGTCATGTGTATTAGATGTAGCAGAGCTGGGTGTGCTGGGGCAGTTATCATATATAGAGATATAGCAGGGCTGAGTGTGCTGGGACAGCTGTCATATAGAGATATAGCAGTGCTGGGTGTGTTGGGGCAGCTGTCTTGTGTATAGATGTAGCAGAGCTGGGTGTGCTGGGGCAGCTATCATATATATAGGTATATAGCAAAGCTGAGTGTGCTGGGACAGCTGTCATATAGAGATATAGCAGTGTTGGGTGTGTTGGGGCAGCTGTCATGTGTATAGATGTAGCAGAGCTGGGTGTGCTGGGGCAGCTATCATATATAGAGATATAGCAGAGCTGAGTGTGCTGGGACAGCTGTCATATAGAGATATAGCAGTGCTGGTTGTGTCGGGGCAGCTGTTATGTGTATAGATGTAGCAGAGCTGGGTGTGCTGGGGCAGCTATCATATATAGAGATATAGCAGAGCTGACTGTGCTGGGGCAGCTGTCATGTGTATAGATGTAACAGAGCTGGGTGTGTTTGGGCAGCTGTCATGTGTATAGATGTAGCAGATCTGGGTTTGCTGGGGCAGCTGTCATATATAGAGATATAGTAGGGCTGAGTGTGCTGGTGCAGCTGTCATGTGTATTAGATGTAGCAGAGCTGGGTGTCCTGGGGCAGCTATCATATATAGAGATATAGCAGAGCTGAGTGTGCTGGGACAGCTGTCATATAGAGATATAGCAGTGCTGGGTGTGTTGGGGCAGCTGTCATGTGTATAGATGTAGCAGAGCTGGGTGTGCTGGGGCAGCTATCATATATAGAGATATAGCAGAGCTGAGTGTGCTGGGACAGCTGTCATATAGAGATATAGCAGTGCTGGTTGTGTCGGGGCAGCTGTTATGTGTATAGATGTAGCAGAGCTGGGTGTGCTGGGGCAGCTATCATATATAGAGATATAGCAGAGCTGACTGTGCTGGGGCAGCTGTCATGTGTAAAGATGTAACAGAGCTGGGTGTGTTTGGGCAGCTGTCATGTGTATAGATGTAGCAGATCTGGGTTTGCTGGGGCAGCTGTCATATATAGAGATATAGTAGAGCTGAGTGTGCTGGTGCAGCTGTCATGTGTATTAGATGTAGCAGAGCTAGGTGTCCTGGGGCAGCTATCATATATAGAGATATAGCAGAGCTGAGTGTGCTAGGACAGCTGTCATATAGAGATATAGCAGTGCTGGGTGTGTTGGGGCAGCTGTCATGTGTATAGATGTAGCAGAGCTAGGTTTGCTGGGACAGCTATCATATATAGAGATATAGCAGGGCTGAGTGTGCTGGTGCAGCTGTCATGTGTATTATATGTAGCAGAGCTGGGTGTGCTGGGGCAGCTATCATATATAGAGATATAGCAGGGCTGAGTGTGCTGGGACAGCTGTCATATAGAGATATAGCTGTGCTGGGTGTTTTGGGGCAGCTGTCATGTGTATAGATGTACACTTAGCCAGCTACAACAGTAGAAGTCTAATATTTTTTAAGTCATTGACAAGTCAGCCTTTATGGCTGTGTGGGTAAATGCTTTGCCTCTGATACATGAAGGTATGACAAGAATCAATCATATTTAACTAACTTGAAAATAAACTGTCACACACGCTGCCGGGCGCCGGCGGTGTGTGTGTGACGTCAGTGCGGTGCAGAAGGAACACAGTGACGACTGACGTTATGTGCACTGCTGCGGCGGGCCCCCATCCCGGCCGGGCCCTCGGACCACGTCCGAAGTGCCCGACCGCTCTGTCCGCCCCTGCTTATACCGTTACAGGGTGTTCACTCACTCAAATACCTTTCAGATAAAAAAAATTATATGAAATATTTTTCTGTGATCTAATCACATTTGCAAGCCCGTGTATGTCAGGCCCACACAGACTGTATTGCGGCCACTGGCTAGTGGCACTGGCTAGGCCTCCACTTATACCGTTACAGGGTGTCACTCACTCACAAATACCTTGCAGATAAAAAAAAATTATATTTAATATTTTTCTCTGATCTAATCACATTTGCAAGCCCGTGTGTGTCAGGCCCACACAGACTGTATTGTGGCCACTGGCAAGTGTCTAGGCCTCCACTTATACCGTTACAGGGTGTCACTCACTAACAAATACCTCGCAGGTAATAAAAAATTATATTTAATATTTTTCTGTGATCTAATCACATTTACAAGCCCGTGTGTGTCCGGCCCACACAGACTGTATTGTGGCCACTGGCTAGTGGCTAGGCCTCCCCTTATACCGTTACAGGGTGTCACTCACTCACAAATACCCAGCGTTTTTTTAACCATCTCCCCTTTCTAAAAATCAATTTAATAAATGGACCCCAGATTGGGGATGTAACAGGGATTAAACTGATGAGAAGAGAGAACTACAGAAAATACCACTCATATCGGGTGGGACAGTAAATTGCACGGCACAGACGCAGTGACCGTGGATTCAAACAAAGGGGAGGGAGCCAACGTTTTTTTAGCCATCTCTCCGTTCGAAAAATCAATTCAATTCACCTGTCCGGGACCCTTGGTGTTGTACGTGGCTGGGTGGAGGAAGAAACCTTCAATGACATCAACGGGACATGGCTAGCTTGGTATCCAACCTTGTACAAATGGGGAGTTTGCGGTTAAGCAAATGGACTGTTTGCGGTTGTTTGCGGTGCATTAAAAGGGGAGTTTGGTCTGTCAATGTCTGTGAAGCGGGCGTAACCCTTACACTACCTGATCGATACAACATTATACCTGATCGTATACACACACTGGATGTTTTAAATCACGTTGTTAAAAAAAAATTGGATTGTTAGGTGATTTATGCCCTTTTTGGATTAAAATCCAACTCTGTGTCAACTATGTAATTTTCCATGGGAGTTTTGCCATGGATCCCCCTCCGGCATGCCACAGTCCAGGTGTTAGTCCCCTTGAAACAACTTTTCCATCACTACTGTGGCTAGAAAGAGTCCCTGTGGGTTTTAAAATTCGCCTGCCTATTGAAGTCTATGGCGGTTCGCCCGGTTCGCCCGTTCGCGAACATTTGCAAAAATTCGCGTTCGCCGTTCGCGAACGGAAAATTTTATGTTTGCGACATCACTATTCAGGAGTCAGGCTGCTGTCCTAGGATGCAGTGTCTTGGGTGAACCTGGTGACTAGTTGGGGGGAGGAAGGGGTGGATTTGGGGTGCACTTGGCGACAGGCTGAGCGGCTGTCTGTAAGGGACGCAGTGTCCTGGGGAAACCTGGTGACTGGTTGGGAGGGGTAGTTGGGGTGCACTTGATGACAGGCTGAGCGGCTGTCTGTGGGGTCGCAGTGCCCTGGGAAACCTGGTGACTGGTGGGGAGGGGGGGTTGGGGTGCACTTGGCGACAGGCTGAGCGGCTGTCTGTGGGGACGCAAAGTGCACCCCAAACCCACCTCCCCAACCAGTCACCAGGTTCCCCCAGGACACCGTGTCCCCCCAGACCGCCACTCAGCCTGTTCCAGATAGACTGTTGGTGGCTCAGTGGTCTGAGGTACCTGCCAGCAGAAGGGTGGGAGGTTCACTGGTTTTGAATACTCCCCACACC
The DNA here is from genome assembly GCF_905171765.1 of Bufo bufo. NCBI lineage: Eukaryota > Metazoa > Chordata > Amphibia > Anura > Bufonidae > Bufo > Bufo bufo. The sequence continues at coordinate 151,518,387 of NC_053398.1, read as the reverse complement.
CTGGGAGAGTAGTACTATGCCGGTGTGTGTGATTTGTCATTTGTATGTTTATATCATGATTGTCTCTCTATCTCTTCCAAGTCACAACCGCACTTTCCTCACCTGTGCCGTCTGTCACAAAGCTTACAAAGAACTATCCACGCACTTAAGGAGACGCTGCATGCGACTTTGCAGAGACAAGGAGATCCAATCCAGTCTGTCATCTTCCAAGACCTCCCTAAAGAACATTGCGAGCTGCGGTACCGCCATCAGCTACCATTGTGTCGCCTCCCTCCAATCCACTGAGGACATTATACAGTTCCTGGAAGAAAGAGGGTTCACGATCTTTGATAAGCCCCCCTCTCCCTGGTAAGTTGCTGTAATATGTTGTGGACCTGTATTTCCCTCCCCTCCCACCCCAAACCCCCTTCTGCTGACTAATGTACCCAATTCTTGTTCTCTCTATAGCGCTGCCTGTTGTACATCTCCTCCTCCTCCTCCTCCCTCTCCCTTCCAGGCCAGCCAGCATCTGACACCTTCCACCCACAATGATCATGTCTCTGTTTACGAGATTAGTCATGATGAGGAGGAAGATGCTTCTGAAACTATGAACCAGGTGAAAGAGGATGGAGCTTCAGAAACTGTGAGCCTAGCGGAGGAGGAGGGTTCTTCAGAGACCGTGAGCCTAGAGGAGGAGAAAGAAGAGTGCACTACATGAACCGTGAACCGATTATCCTTAACAGAGTCTCCCAATGAAAATGTTGATGCTGAGAGGTTCTTTCACAGCACTCCCAGGTAGGTACACGACCCTCAGGGGTGCACCTTTTTGACTCTTTTTTTCCTCTTCCTCATCATCATATTCTTCTTGTTCTTTTTCTTCTTCTTCTTCTCCTCCTCCCTCTAGGATTTTGCGCACCGTATAGCAAGGGGATGCCCGGAAGAGGATGCAGGACGCTGGGCTGTACAACCGCCATCCAGTGGAGGATCCTCTGTTAAAACGTTACTCCAATTACCTGAAGTCTACGCTGGGTCTGAACAATCACAAGCAGGAGGTGAATGCGGTTGCCCGGTTCCTCTACTTTATGAACCCCCAACAGGCCTGCCTGGACTTTGTCACCGACATGGATAAGGTTCACTCTTACTTTGACAAGCTCTTAGAAGCAAAGCTCTCTCACCAGACCTGGCTCAACTGCATCCAGCGTATCCGGCGGTTTGTAAAGTACAACATGTGTTCCACCAACCTTTCCCTCAAGCAGCCCGACCTGTACAGGGCGTGCGAGTTCTTCATCAACGCCACCGAAGACATTCAGAAGACCCTGTCCAAGGGGCTGTGCAGAGACCAGGTCGACAGGAGGTGAAAGGTGGGAACTGGGGCATCACTGGGTGGTAGAGGTATTTGTGGGTTATCCTCCCACTCTCCGTTGGTGGGTACCTGACATCTCTGGTTTTCTTTCTCCTCTCGCCCCTTTTCTTAGGTACACGTCCTTGAGCCAAAAAACACCCACCCCGTCCGATTGCCGAGCAGTCCTCAGAGTCGCCAAGAGCATGTTCTTGAAGTGCATAAACCAAGCCCGGGCGAACTGCGCAACCTCCTGTGAGCAGATGGAAATCGTATATTACCTAGAGTGCCTTCTTGTCTTAAAGCATCTTCAGCGACCGGGGGTAGTGTAAAACATAACTGTGAAGCGCTTTTGTATATGAAGGGGGGGTGTTCTTTTTCACCCCTTGCCATTCCTCCATTTCTTCTTCTTCTTCTTCTTCTTCTTCTTCTTCTTCTTCTTCCTTACTGTATCTATTTTGTTCTACAATCTGCAATCCCACATGTGTGTGTAAACAAACAAACAAAAAAAAAGATATTGCAAAGCTGTTGTTGTTGTTTTTTTTTCCTCAAAGGAAGGTCCCACAAACTAGCTTTTTTCCCCTAGGTGGGAAGATTATCTGAATTTGACCCTCTGCCATTCCTTGAAGGAAGGTCCCACAGACTTGGTTAATGGCTCCCCTTGTATCCCTGAACCTCCTCTACAACCATTAAAAGTTTGAGCTTCCTAGCTTGAAAGGCGGCTGATGGGCGGGACTTCCATGGAGAGGTGATTTGTGAAATTTCTACCCAGGAAAGGAGCACTTAAGGCGGGTAAGATTTTTTGACTTTCACCCCCTGCCATTCCTGGAGGGAAGCTCAGGCTAGCTTGAGGGCTCCTCTTGGAGTACAAGTCCCCCTCTACAAGCCCTGCAAGTCTCGGCTTCGTAGCTCCAAGGGAAGCCGCTGGAGGCGACTTCCATGGAGGAGGGGGACTTTGTGAAAAATGTCCACAGGGGTGATGGATGTGAAATTGGGTAACAAAGTCCGACTTTGACCCTCTTCCATTCCCTAAGGGAAGGTGCCCCAGACTAGCTTGAGGGCTCATCTTGGAGCAGAAGTCCCCCTCTACAAGCCCAGCAAGTCGGGGCTTCCTAGCCCCAAAGGGGGCCGCTGGGTGGAACTTTCATGAGGGTTTCCATTTTGAGAAAGAGAACCAGCTATGAGAACGAATCTGGATTTTGCACCCGACCAGCATTTCCAGAGCCTGGGCAGGTTGGGTCGCCTCACCCCGGTCACAAAGGTGGTGTGACACGCCGGGGGGGCCCCGTTTGCAACACCTCGTGGAAGAAGGTAGAGAGACCCTGGGGGGTGAGCAGGGTGTTCTCATCCCACCAGCAGTTCCAGGACTTCCTAGCTCTGAAGGGGGCCGCTGGAGGGGGACTTCCATGCATGGAAGAAAGGGGACTTTGTGAAAATCTAGCCAGTGATGATGGGTTCAAAGCCGGACACCAGAGGACGACTTTGACCCACTGCCATTCCCGGAGGGAAGGTGGCTCAGGCTAGCTTGAGGGCTCCTCTTGGAGCTCAAGTCCCCCTCTACAAGCCCTGCAATACTTGGCTTCCTAGATTGAAATGGGGCTGCTGGGTCGAACTTATATGGGGGTTTCCATTTTGAGAAAGAGAACCAGCTATGAGAACGAAACTGGGCGCCGGGGGGGGCCAGTTTCCAACACCTCGCGGAAGAAGGTACAGAGACCCTGGGGGGTGAGCAGGGTGTTCTCATCCCACCAGCGGTTCCAGGACTTCCTAGCCCCGAGGGGGACTTCCATGGAGGGGGGATTTGGGAAGTTTCCACCCAGGAAAGGAGCACTATAGGCGGGGAAGAATTTCTGATTTTCACCCCCTGCCATTCCTGGAGGGAAGGTAGCACAGACAAGCTTGAGGGTTCATCTTGGAGCACAAGTCCCCCTCTACAAGCCCTACAAGTCTCGGCTTCCTATCTCCAAGGGAAGCCGCTGGAGGCGACATCCATGGAGTAGGAGGACTTTGTGAAAAATGTACCCAGGCGTGATGGATGTAAAATCGTGTAACATAATCTGATTTTGACCCTCTGCCAATCCCAGAGGGAAGGTGGCACAGACTAGCTTGAGGGCTTATCTTAGAGCACAAGTCCCCCTCTACAAGCCCTGCAAGTCTCTGCTTCCTAGCTCTAAGGGAAGCTGCTGGAGGCGACTTCCATGGAGGAGGGGGACTTTGTGAAAACTCTACCCAGGGGAGATGGATGTGAAATCGGGTAACAAAGTCGGACTTTGACCCTCTGCCATTCCCTCAGGATGGTTACCCAGACTAGCTTAAGGGCTCATCTTAGAGCAGAAGTCCCCCGCTACAAGCCCAGCAAGTCTGGGCTTCCTAGCCCCAAAGGGGGCCGCTGGGTAGAACTTTCATGGGGGTTTCCATTTTGAGAAAGAGAACCAGCTATGAGAACGAATCTGGATTTCGCACCAGACCAGCAGTGCCAGAGCCTGGGCAGGTTGGGTCGCCTCACCCCGGTCACAAAGGTGGTGTGACATGCCGGGGGGGCCCCGTTTGCAACACCTCGCGGAAGAAGGTAGAGAGACCCTGGGGGGTGAGCAGTGTGTTCTCATCCCACCAGCAGTTCCAGGACTTCCTAGCTCTGAAGGGGGCCGCTGGAGGGGGATTTCCATGCATGGAAGAAAGGGGACTTTGTGAAAATCTAGCCAGTGATGATGGGTTCAAAGCCGGACACCAGAGGACGACTTTGACCCACTGCCATTCCCGGAGGGAAGGTGGCTCAGGCTAGCTTGAGGGCTCCTCTTGGAGCCCAAGTCCCCCTCTACAAGCCCTGCAAGACTTGGCTTCCTAGATTGAAAGGGGGCTGCTGGGTGGAACTTCTATGGGGGTTTCCATTTTGAGAAAGAGAACCAGCTATGAGAACGAAACTGGGCGCCGGGGGGGCCCAGTTTCCAACACCTCGCGGAAGAAGGTAGAGAAACCCTGGGGGGTGAGCAGGGTGTTCTCATCCCACCAGCAGTTCAGGACTTACTAGCCCCGAGGGGGACTTCCATGGAGGGGGGATTTGGGAAGTTTCCACCCAGGAAAGGAGCACTATAGGCGGGGAAGAATTTCTGACTTTCACCCCCTGCCATTCCCGTAGGGAAGGTGGAACAGACAAGCTTGAGGGCTCATCTTGGAGCACAAGTCCCCCTCTACAAGCCCTGCAAGTCTCGGATTCCTATGACAAAGGGAAGCCGCTGGAGGCGACTTCCATGGAGGAGGGGGACTTTGTGAAAAATGTACCCAGGCGTGATGGATGTAAAATCGTGTAACATAATCTGATTTTGACCCTCTGCCAATCCCGGGGGGAAGGTGGCACAGACTAGCTTGAGGGCTCATCTTGGAGCACAACTCCCCCTCTACAAGCCCTGCAACTCTGGGCTTCCTAGCCCCAAAGGGGGCCGCTGGGTGGAACTTTCATGGGGGTTTCCATTTTGAGAAAGAGAACCAGCTATGAGAACGAATCTGGATTTCGCACCCGACCAGCAGTTCCAGAGCCTAAGCAGGTTGAGTCGCCTCACCCCGATCACAAAGGTGGTGTGACACGCCGGGGGGGCCCCGTTTCCAACACCTTGCGGAAGAAGGTAGAGAGACCCTAGGGGGTTGAACAAGGTGTTCTCATCCCACCAGCAGTTCCAGGACTTCGTAGCCTCGAAGGGGGCCGCTGGAGCGGGACTTCCACGATTTTCACCCCCTGCCATTCCTGGAGGGAAGGTGGCTCAGGCTAGTTTGAGGGCTCCTATTGAAGACCTAGACCCCCTCTAAGAGCCCTGCAAGCTTGGGATCCCTAGCCCCGAAGGCGGCCGAGGGGAACCGCTTTAAAACTTCCATGGAAGAAGGGGGGTTTCTGAAATTTCTACACAGGGAAAGAACCGCACTAGGCGGAAAAAACCACCCGACTATGATCCCCTGCCATTCCTGGAAGAAAGGAGGATCAGGCTAGCTTGAGGGCTCATCTTGGAGCCCTAGACCCCCCTCTACGAGCCCTGGAAGTTTGGGTTTCCTAGCCCTGAAGGCGGCCGCTGGACGGGACTTCAATGGAGGGGAGATTTGGGAAATTTTTACCCAGGAAAGGAGCACTATCGGCGGGTAAGAATTTCTGAATTTCACCCCCTGCTTTTCCTGGAGGGAAGGTCCCAGAGACTTGCTTCTGGGCTCCCCTTGTAGCCATTAACCTCCTCTACGAGCCCTGGAAGTTTGGGACCCCTGGCCCCAAAGGCAGCCGAGGGGCACAGCTTTGAAACTTCAATGAAGGGGGGTTTCTAAAATATCTAGCCAGGGAAAGATCCGCACTAGGCGGACAAAACCACCCGACTTTGACCCTCTGCCATTCCTGGAAGGCAGGTACCACAGGCTCGGTTCAGGGTGCCCCTTGTAGCCCTAAACATCCCCTACAAGCCCTGAGGTTAGGGTTAGTGTTATCCATCATCCCAAAGGCCCTGAGGATGGGATACTCTGTCACCCCAAATGCTCTGAGGATGGGATATCCATCATCCCAAAGACCCTGAGGATGGAATAGTCGTCACTACAAAGGCTCCAATAGCTAAGTGGGTAACCCTGGGAGTTTGGGCCCCCTGGCCCCGAAGGCGGCCGCTGTACGGGACTTCCATGGAGGGGAGATTTTGAAAATTTCTACACAGGAAAGGAGCACTATAGGCGGGAAAGAATTTCTGATTTTCACCCTCTGCCATTCCTGGAGGGAAGGTCCCAGAGACTTGCTTCTGGGCTCCCATTTTAGCCCTTAACCTCCTCTACAAGCCCTGGAGGTTTTGGCCCCATGGCCCCGAAGGCGGCCGCTGGACGGGACTTCCATGGAGGGGAGATTTGGGAAATTTCTACACAGGAAAGGAGCACTATAGGCGGGTAAGAATTTCAGATTTTCACCCCCTGCCATTCCTGGAGGGAAGGTCCCAGAGACTTGCTTCTAGACTCCCCTTGTAGCCCTTAACCTCCTCTACGGTAAATTTCTCTCCAGGAAAAGGAGCACTATAGGCGGGTAAGAATTTCTGACTTTCATCCTCTGCCATTCCTGGAGGGAAGGTCCCAGAGACTTGCTTCTAGGCTCCCCTTGTAGCCATTACCCTCCTATACGAGCCTTGGAAGTTTGGGCCCCCTGGCCCCAAAGGCGGCCGAGGGGCACAGCTTTGAAACTTCCATGGAAGAAGGGGGGTTTCTGAAATTTCTACCCAGGGAAAGAACCGCACTAGGCGGACAAAACCACCCGACTTTGACCCTCTGCCATTCCTGGAAGGCAGGTACCACAGGCTCAGTTCAGGGTGCTCCTTGTAGCACTAAACATCCCCTACAAGCCCTGAGGTTAGGGTTAGGGTTATCCATCATCCCAAAGGCCCTGAGGATGGTATACTCCGTCACCCCATATGCTCTGAGGATGGGATATCCATCATCCCAAAGACCCTGAGGATGGGATAGTCGTCACCACAAAGGCTCCAATAGCTAAGTGGGTAGAGGCTCTCTCTTCTATGGTATTTGGGCTGTGCTGACAGCTGTGTTCACGCACTATGTGGACAAAACCACCTGAATTTGACCCCCTGCCATTCCTGGAGAGAACGTCCCAGAGACTTGCTTCAAGTCTCCCTCTGTAGGCCTTAACCTCCTCTACGAGCACTGGAAGTTTGGGCCCCCTGGCCCCGAAGGCGGCCGCTATACGGGACTTCCATGGAGGGGAGATTTAGAAAATTTCTACCTAGGAAAGGAGCACTATAGGCGGGTAAGAATTTCTAATTTTCACCCTCTGCCATTCCTGGAGGGAGGGTCCCAGAGACTTGCTTCTGGGCTCCCATTTTAGCCCTTAACCTCCTCTACAAGCCCTAGAGGTTTTGGCCCCCTGGCCCCGAAGGCGGCCGCTGGACGGGACTTCCATGGAGGGGAGATTTGGGAAATTTCTACACAGGAAAGGAGCACTATAGGCGGGTAAGAATTTCAGATTTTCACCCCCTGCCATTCCTGGAGGGAAGGTCCCAGAGACTTGCTTCTAGGCTCCCCTTGTAGCCCTTAACCTCCTCTACTGGTAATATCTCTCCAGGAAAAGGAGCACTATAGGCGGGTAAGAATTTCTGACTTTCATCCTCTGCCATTCCTGGAGGGAAGGTCCCAGAGACTTGCTTCTAGGCTCCCCTTGTAGCCATTACCCTCCTATACGAGCCTTGGAAGTTTGGGCCCCCTGGCCCCGAAGGCGGCCGCTATACGGGACTTCCATGGAGGGGAGATTTGGGAAATTTCTACACAGGAAAGGAGCACTATAGGCGGGTAAGAATTTCAGATTTTCACCCCCTGCCATTCCTGGAGGGAAGGTCCCAGAGACTTGCTTCTAGGCTCCCCTTGTAGCCCTTAACCTCCTCTACTGGAAATATCTCTCCAGGAAAAGGAGCACTATAGGCGGGTAAGAATTTCTGACTTTCATCCTCTGCCATTCCTGGAGGGAAGGTCCCAGAGACTTGCTTCTAGGCTCCCCTTGTAGCCATTACCCTCCTATACGAGCCTTGGAAGTTTGGGCCCCCTGGCCCCAAAGGCGGCCGAGGGGCACAGCTTTGAAACCTCCATGGAAGAAGGGGGGTTTCTGAAATTTCTACCCAGGGAAAGATCCGCACTAGGCGGACAAAACCACCCGACTTTGACCCTCTGCCATTCCTGGAAGGCAGGTACCACAGGCTCGGTTCAGGGTGCCCCTTGTAGCCCTAAACTTTCCCTACAAGCCCTGAGGTTAGGGTTAGGGTTATCCATCATCCCAAAGGCCCTGAGGATGGGATACTCCGTCACCCCAAATGCTCTGAGGATGTGATATCCATCATACCAAAGGCCCTGAGGATGGGATAGTCGTCACCACAAAAGCTCCAATAGCTAAGTGGGTAGAGGCTCACTCTTCTATGGTATTTGGGCTGTGCTGACAGCTGTGTTCACGCACTAGGCGGACAAAACCACCCGACTTTGACCCCCTGCCATTCCTGGAGGGAAGGTCCCAGAGATCTGCTTCAGGTCTCCCCCTGTAGGCCTTAACCTCCTCTACGAGCTCTGGAAGTTTGGGCCCCCTTTCCAGGAAGGAGGCCGCTGGACGAGACTTCCATGGAGGGGAGATTTTGAAAATTTCTATCCAGGAAAGGAGCACTATAGGCGGTAAGAATTTCTGACTTTCACCCTCTGCCATTCCTGGAGGGAAGGTCCCAGAGACTTGCTTCAGGTCTTCCCCTGTAGGCCTTAACCTCCTCTATGAGCTCTGAAAGATTAGGCCCCCTTTTCAGGAAGGAGGCCGCTAGACGGGACTTCCATGGAGGGGAGATTTTGGAAATTTCTATCCAGGAAAGGAGCACTATAGGCGGTAAGAATTTCTGACTTTCCCCCTCTGCCATTCCTGAAGGGAAGGTCCCAGAGACTTGCTTCAGGTCTCCCCCTGTAGGCCTTAACCTCCTCTACGAGCCCTGGGAGTTTGGGTTTCCTAGCCCTGAAGGCGGCCGCTGGATAGGACTTCCATGGAGGGGAGATTTGGGAAATTTTTACCCAGGAAAGGAGCACTATAGGCGGGTAAGAATTTCTAATTTTCACCCTCTGCCATTCCTGGAGGGAGGGTCCCAGAGACTTGCTTCTGGGCTCCCATTTTAGCCCTTAACCTCCTCTACAAGCCCTAGAGGTTTTGGCCCCCTGGCCCCGAAGGCGGCCTCTGGACGGGACTTCCATGGAGGGGAGATTTGGGAAATTTCTACACAGGAAAGGAGCACTATAGGCGGGTAAGAATTTCAGATTTTCACCCCCTGCCATTCCTGGAGGGAAGGTCCCAGAGACTTGCTTCTAGGCTCCCCTTGTAGCCATTACCCTCCTATACGAGCCTTGGAAGTTTGGGCCCCCTGGCCCCTAGGGCGGCCGAGGGGCACAGCTTTGAAACCTCCATGGAAGAAGGGGGGTTTCTGAAATTTCTACCCAGGGAAAGATCCGCACTAGGCGGACAAAACCACCCGACTTTGACCCTCTGCCATTCCCGGAAGGCAGGTACCACAGGCTCGGTTCAGGGTGCCCCTTGTAGCCCTAAACTTTCCCTACAAGCCCTGAGGTTAGGGTTATCCATCATCCCAAAGGCCCTGAGGATGGTATACTCCGTCACCCCATATACTCTGAGGATGGGATATCCATCATCCCAAAGACCCTGAGGATGGGATAGTCGTCACCACAAAGGCTCCAATAGCTAAGTGGGTAGAGGCTCTCTCTTCTATGGTATTTGGGCTGTGCTGACAGCTGTGTTCACGCACTATGTGGACAAAACCACCCGACTTTGACCCCCTGCCATTCCTGGAGGGAACGTACCAAAAACTTGCTTCAGGTCTCCCCCTGTAGGCCTTAACCTCCTCTACGAGCACTGGAGGTTTGGGCCCCCTGGCCCTGAAGGCGGCCGCTATACGGGACTTCCATAAAGGGGAGATTTTGAAAATTTCTACATAGGAAAGGAGCACTATAGGCGGGTAAGAATTTCTAATTTTCACCCTCTGCCATTCCTAGAGGGAAGGTCCCAGAGACTTGCTTCTGGGCTCCCATTTTAGCCCTTAACCGCCTCTACAAGCCATAGAGGTTTTGGCCCCCTGGCCCCGAAGGCGGCCGCTAGACGGGACTTCCATGGAGGGGAGATTTGGGGAATTTCTACACAGGAAAGGAGCACTATAGGCGGGTAAGAATTTCAGATTTTCACCCCCTGCCATTCCTGGAGGGAAGGTCCCAGAGACTTGCTTCTAGGCTCCCCTTGTAGCCCTTAACCTCCTCTACTGGAAATATCTCTCCAGGAAAAGGAGCACTATAGGCGGGTAAGAATTTCTGACTTTCATCCTCTGCCATTCCTGGAGGGAAGGTCCCAGAGACTTGCTTCTAGGCTCCCCTTGTAGCCATTACCCTCCTATACGAGCCTTGGAAGTTTAGGCCCCCTGGCCCCAAAGGCGGCCGAGGGGCACAGCTTTGAAACCTCCATGGAAGAAGGGGGTTTCTGAAATTTCTACCCAGGGAAAGATCCGCACTAGGCGGACAAAACCACTCTTATTTGACCCTCTGCCATTCCTGAAAGGCAGGTACCACAGGCTCGGTTCAGGGTGCCCCTTGTAGCCCTAAACTTTCCCTACAAGCCCTGAGGTTAGGGTTAGGGTTATCCATCACCCCAAAGGCCCTGAGGATGGGATACTCCGTCACCCCAAATGCTCTGAGGATGGGATATCCATCATCCCAAAGACCCTGAGGATGGGATAGTCGTCACCACAAAGGCTCCAATAGCTAAGTGGGTAGAGGCTCTCTCTTCTATGGTATTTGGGCTGTGCTGACAGCTGTGTTCACGCACTATGTGGACAAAACCACCTGACTTTGACCCCCTGCCATTCCTGGAGAGAACGTCCCAGAGACTTGCTTCAGGTCTCCCTCTGTAGGCCTTAACCTCCTCTACGAGAACTAGAAGTTTGGGCCCCCTGGCCCCGAAGGCGGCCGCTATATGGGACTTCCATGGAGGGGAGATTTTGAAGATTTCTACCTAGGAAAGGAGCACTATAGGCGGGTAAGAATTTCTAATTTTCACCCTCTGCCATTCCTGGAGGGAAGGTCCCAGAGACTTGCTTCTGGGCTCCCATTTTAGCCCTTAACCTCCTCTACAAGCCCTAGAGGTTTTGGCCCCCTGGCCCCGAAGGCGGCCGCTGGACGGGACTTCCATGGAGGGGAGATTTGGGAAATTTCTACACAGGAAAGGAGCACTATAGGCGGGTAAGAATTTCAGATTTTCACCCCCTGCCATTCCTGGAGGGAAGGTCCCAGAGACTTGCTTCTAGGCTCCCCTTGTAGCCCTTAACCTCCTCTACTGGAAATATCTCTCCAGGAAAAGGAGCACTATAGGCGGGTAAGAATTTCTGACTTTCATCCTCTGCCATTCCTGGAGGGAAGGTCCCAGTGACTTGCTTCTAGGCTCCCCTTGTAGCCATTACCCTCCTATACGAGCCTTGGAAGTTTAGGCCCCCTGGCCCCAAAGGAGGCCGAGGGGCACAGCTTTGAAACCTCCATGGAAGAAGGGGGTTTCTGAAATTTCTACCCAGGGAAAGATCCGCACTAGGCGGACAAAACCACCCGACTTTGACCCTCTGCCATTCCTGGAAGGCAGGTACCACAGGCTCGGTTCAGGGTGCCCCTTGTAGCCCTAAACTTTCCCTACAAGCCCTGAGGTTAGGGTTGGGGTTATCCATCATCCCAAAGGCCCTGAGGATGGTATACTCCGTCACCCCATATACTCTGAGGATGGGATATCCATCATCCCAAAGACCCTGAGGATGGGATAGTCGTCACCACAAAGGCTCCAATAGCTAAGTGGGTAGAGGCTCTCTCTTCTATGGTATTTGGGCTGTGCTGACAGCTGTGTTCACGCACTATGTGGACAAAACCACCCGACTTTGACCCCCTGCCATTCCTGGAGGGAACGTACCAAAAACTTGCTTCAGGTCTCCCCCTGTAGGCCTTAACCTCCTCTACGAGCACTGGAGGTTTGGGCCCCCTGGCCCTGAAGGCGGCCGCTATACGGGACTTCCATAAAGGGGAGATTTTGAAAATTTCTACCTAGGAAAGGAGCACTATAGGCGGGTAAGAATTTCTAATTTTCACCCTCTGCCATTCCTGGAGGGAAGGTCCCAGAGACTTGCTTCTGGGCTCCCATTTTAGCCCTTAACCTCCTCTACAAGCCCTAGAGGTTTTGGCCCCCTGGCCCCGAAGGCGGCCGCTGGACGGGACTTCCATGGAGGGGAGATTTGGGAAATTTCTACACAGGAAAGGAGCACTATAGGCGGGTAAGAATTTCAGATTTTCACCCCCTGCCATTCCTGGAGGGAAGGTCCCAGAGACTTGCTTCTAGGCTCCCCTTGTAGCCCTTAACCTCCTCTACTGGAAATATCTCTCCAGGAAAAGGAGCACTATAGGCGGGTAAGAATTTCTGACTTTCATCCTCTGCCATTCCTGGAGGGAAGGTCCCAGTGACTTGCTTCTAGGCTCCCCTTGTAGCCATTACCCTCCTATACGAGCCTTGGAAGTTTAGGCCCCCTGGCCCCAAAGGCGGCCGAGGGGCACAGCTTTGAAACCTCCATGGAAGAAGGGGGTTTCTGAAATTTCTACCCAGGGAAAGATCCGCACTAGGCGGACAAAACCACCCGACTTTGACCCTCTGCCATTCCTGGAAGGCAGGTACCACAGGCTCGGTTCAGGGTGCCCCTTGTAGCCCTAAACTTTCCCTACAAGCCCTGAGGTTAGGGTTGGGGTTATCCATCATCCCAAAGGCCCTGAGGATGGTATACTCCGTCACCCCATATACTCTGAGGATGGGATATCCATCATCCCAAAGACCCTGAGGATGGGATAGTCGTCACCACAAAGGCTCCAATAGCTAAGTGGGTAGAGGCTCTCTCTTCTATGGTATTTGGGCTGTGCTGACAGCTGTGTTCACGCACTATGTGGACAAAACCACCCGACTTTGACCCCCTGCCATTCCTGGAGGGAACGTACCAAAAACTTGCTTCAGGTCTCCCCCTGTAGGCCTTAACCTCCTCTACGAGCACTGGAGGTTTGGGCCCCCTGGCCCTGAAGGCGGCCGCTATACGGGACTTCCATAAAGGGGAGATTTTGAAAATTTCTACATAGGAAAGGAGCACTATAGGCGGGTAAGAATTTCTAATTTTCACCCTCTGCCATTCCTGGAGGGAAGGTCCCAGAGACTTGCTTCTGGGCTCCCATTTTAGCCCTTAACCGCCTCTACAAGCCATAGAGGTTTTGGCCCCCTGGCCCCGAAGGCGGCCGCTAGACGGGACTTCCATGGAGGGGAGATTTGGGAAATTTCTACACAGGAAAGGAGCACTATAGGCGGGTAAGAATTTCAGATTTTCACCCCCTGCCATTCCTGGAGGGAAGGTCCCAGAGACTTGCTTCTAGGCTCCCCTTGTAGCCCTTACCTCCTCTACTGGAAATATCTCTCCAGGAAAAGGAGCACTATAGGCGGGTAAGAATTTCTGACTTTCATCCTCTGCCATTCCTGGAGGGAAGGTCCCAGAGACTTGCTTCTAGGCTCCCCTTGTAGCCATTACCCTCCTATACGAGCCTTGGAAGTTTAGGCCCCCTGGCCCCAAAGGCGGCCGAGGGGCACAGCTTTGAAACCTCCATGGAAGAAGGGGGTTTCTGAAATTTCTACCCAGGGAAAGATCCGCACTAGGCGGACAAAACCACCCGACTTTGACCCTCTGCCATTCCTGAAAGGCAGGTACCACAGGCTCGGTTCAGGGTGCCCCTTGTAGCCCTAAACTTTCCCTACAAGCCCTGAGGTTAGGGTTAGGGTTATCCATCACCCCAAAGGCCCTGAGGATGGGATACTCCGTCACCCCAAATGCTCTGAGGATGGGATATCCATCATCCCAAAGACCCTGAGGATGGGATAGTCGTCACCACAAAGGCTCCAATAGCTAAGTGGGTAGAGGCTCTCTCTTCTATGGTATTTGGGCTGTGCTGACAGCTGTGTTCACGCACTATGTGGACAAAACCACCTGACTTTGACCCCCTGCCATTCCTGGAGAGAACGTCCCAGAGACTTGCTTCAGGTCTCCCTCTGTAGGCCTTAACCTCCTCTACGAGAACTAGAAGTTTGGGCCCCCTGGCCCCGAAGGCGGCCGCTATACGGGACTTCCATGGAGGGGAGATTTTGAAAATTTCTACCTAGGAAAGGAGCACTATAGGCGGGTAAGAATTTCTAATTTTCACCCTCTGCCATTCCTGGAGGGAAGGTCCCAGAGACTTGCTTCTGGGCTCCCATTTTAGCCCTTAACCTCCTCTACAAGCCCTAGAGGTTTTGGCCCCCTGGCCCCGAAGGCGGCCGCTGGACGGGACTTCCATGGAGGGGAGATTTTGGAAATTTCTACACAAGAAAGGAGCACTATAGGCGGGTAAGAATTTCAGATTTTCACCCCCTGCCATTCCTGGAGGGAAGGTCCCAGTGACTTGCTTCTAGGCTCCCCTTGTAGCCATTACCCTCCTATACGAGCCTTGGAAGTTTGGGCCCCCTGGCCCCAAAGGCGGCCGAGGGGCACAGCTTTGAAACCTCCATGGAAGAAGGGGGGTTTCTGAAATTTCTACCCAGGGAAAGATCCGCACTAGGCGGACAAAACCACCCGACTTTGACCCTCTGCCATTCCTGGAAGGCAGGTACCACAGGCTCGGTTCAGGGTGCCCCTTGTAGCCCTAAACTTTCCCTACAAGCCCTGAGGTTAGGGTTAGGGTTATCCATAATCCCAAAGGCCCTGAGGATGGGATACTCCATCACCCCAAATGCTCTGAGGATGGGATATCCATCATACCAAAGGCCCTGAGGATGGGATAGTCGTCACCACAAAGGCTCCAATAGCTAAGTGGGTAGAGGCTCACTCTTCTATGGTATTTGGGCTGTGCTGACAGCTGTGTTCACGCACTAGGCGGACAAAACCACCCGACTTTGACCCCCTGCCATTCCTGGAGGGAACGTCCCAGAGACTTGCTTCAGGTCTCCCCCTGTAGGCCTTAACCTCCTCTACGAGCACTGGAGGTTTGGGCCCCCTGGCCCTGAAGGCGACCGCTATATGGGACTTCCATAAAGGGGAGATTTTGAAAATTTCTACCTAGGAAAGGAGCACTATAGGCGGGTAAGAATTTCTAATTTTCACCCTCTGCCATTCCTGGAGGGAAGGTCCCAGAGACTTGCTTCTGGGTTCCCATTTTAGCCCTTAACCGCCTCTACAAGCCCTAGAGGTTTTGGCCCCCTGGCCCCGAAGGCGGCCGCTGGACGGGACTTCCATGGAGGGGACATTTGGGAAATTTCTACACAGGAAAGGAGCACTATAGGCGGGTAAGAATTTCATATTTTCACCCCCTGCCATTCCTGGAGGGAAGGTCCCAGAGACTTGCTTCTAGGCTCCCCTTGTAGCCCTTAACCTCCTCTACTGGAAATATCTCTCCAGGAAAAGGAGCACTATAGGCGGGTAAGAATTTCTGACTTTCATCCTCTGCCATTCCTGGAGGGAAGGTCCCAGAGACTTGCTTCTAGGCTCCCCTTGTAGCCATTACCCTCCTATACGAGCCTTGGAAGTTTGGGCCCCCTGGCCCCGAAGGCGGCCGCTATACGGGACTTCCATGGAGGGGAGATTTGGGAAATTTCTACACAGGAAAGGAGCACTATAGGCGGGTAAGAATTTCAGATTTTCACCCCCTGCCATTCCTGGAGGGAAGGTCCCAGAGACTTGCTTCTAGGCTCCCCTTGTAGCCCTTAACCTCCTCTACTGGAAATATCTCTCCAGGAAAAGGAGCACTATAGGCGGGTAAGAATTTCTGACTTTCATCCTCTGCCATTCCTGGAGGGAAGGTCCCAGAGACTTGCTTCTAGGCTCCCCTTGTAGCCATTACCCTCCTATACGAGCCTTGGAAGTTTGGGCCCCCTGGCCCCAAAGGCGGCCGAGGGGCACAGCTTTGAAACCTCCATGGAAGAAGGGGGGTTTCTGAAATTTCTACCCAGGGAAAGATCCGCACTAGGCGGACAAAACCACCCGACTTTGACCCTCTGCCATTCCTGGAAGGCAGGTACCACAGGCTCGGTTCAGGGTGCCCCTTGTAGCCCTAAACTTTCCCTACAAGCCCTGAGGTTAGGGTTAGGGTTATCCATCATCCCAAAGGCCCTGAGGATGGGATACTCCGTCACCCCAAATGCTCTGAGGATGTGATATCCATCATACCAAAGGCCCTGAGGATGGGATAGTCGTCACCACAAAAGCTCCAATAGCTAAGTGGGTAGAGGCTCACTCTTCTATGGTATTTGGGCTGTGCTGACAGCTGTGTTCACGCACGAGGCGGACAAAACCACCCGACTTTGACCCCCTGCCATTCCTGGAGGGAAGGTCCCAGAGATCTGCTTCAGGTCTCCCCCTGTAGGCCTTAACCTCCTCTACGAGCTCTGGAAGTTTGGGCCCCCTTTCCAGGAAGGAGGCCGCTGGACGAGACTTCCATGGAGGGGAGATTTTGAAAATTTCTATCCAGGAAAGGAGCACTATAGGCGGTAAGAATTTCTGACTTTCACCCTCTGCCATTCCTGGAGGGAAGGTCCCAGAGACTTGCTTCAGGTCTTCCCCTGTAGGCCTTAACCTCCTCTATGAGCTCTGAAAGATTAGGCCCCCTTTTCAGGAAGGAGGCCGCTAGACGGGACTTCCATGGAGGGGAGATTTTGGAAATTTCTATCCAGGAAAGGAGCACTATAGGCGGTAAGAATTTCTGACTTTCCCCCTCTGCCATTCCTGAAGGGAAGGTCCCAGAGACTTGCTTCAGGTCTCCCCCTGTAGGCCTTAACCTCCTCTACGAGCCCTGGGAGTTTGGGTTTCCTAGCCCTGAAGGCGGCCGCTGGATAGGACTTCCATGGAGGGGAGATTTGGGAAATTTTTACCCAGGAAAGGAGCACTATAGGCGGGTAAGAATTTCTAATTTTCACCCTCTGCCATTCCTGGAGGGAGGGTCCCAGAGACTTGCTTCTGGGCTCCCATTTTAGCCCTTAACCTCCTCTACAAGCCCTAGAGGTTTTGGCCCCCTGGCCCCGAAGGCGGCCTCTGGACGGGACTTCCATGGAGGGGAGATTTGGGAAATTTCTACACAGGAAAGGAGCACTATAGGCGGGTAAGAATTTCAGATTTTCACCCCCTGCCATTCCTGGAGGGAAGGTCCCAGAGACTTGCTTCTAGGCTCCCCTTGTAGCCATTACCCTCCTATACGAGCCTTGGAAGTTTGGGCCCCCTGGCCCCTAGGGCGGCCGAGGGGCACAGCTTTGAAACCTCCATGGAAGAAGGGGGGTTTCTGAAATTTCTACCCAGGGAAAGATCCGCACTAGGCGGACAAAACCACCCGACTTTGACCCTCTGCCATTCCCGGAAGGCAGGTACCACAGGCTCGGTTCAGGGTGCCCCTTGTAGCCCTAAACTTTCCCTACAAGCCCTGAGGTTAGGGTTATCCATCATCCCAAAGGCCCTGAGGATGGTATACTCCGTCACCCCATATACTCTGAGGATGGGATATCCATCATCCCAAAGACCCTGAGGATGGGATAGTCGTCACCACAAAGGCTCCAATAGCTAAGTGGGTAGAGGCTCTCTCTTCTATGGTATTTGGGCTGTGCTGACAGCTGTGTTCACGCACTATGTGGACAAAACCACCCGACTTTGACCCCCTGCCATTCCTGGAGGGAACGTACCAAAAACTTGCTTCAGGTCTCCCCCTGTAGGCCTTAACCTCCTCTACGAGCACTGGAGGTTTGGGCCCCCTGGCCCTGAAGGCGGCCGCTATACGGGACTTCCATAAAGGGGAGATTTTGAAAATTTCTACATAGGAAAGGAGCACTATAGGCGGGTAAGAATTTCTAATTTTCACCCTCTGCCATTCCTAGAGGGAAGGTCCCAGAGACTTGCTTCTGGGCTCCCATTTTAGCCCTTAACCGCCTCTACAAGCCATAGAGGTTTTGGCCCCCTGGCCCCGAAGGCGGCCGCTAGACGGGACTTCCATGGAGGGGAGATTTGGGGAATTTCTACACAGGAAAGGAGCACTATAGGCGGGTAAGAATTTCAGATTTTCACCCCCTGCCATTCCTGGAGGGAAGGTCCCAGAGACTTGCTTCTAGGCTCCCCTTGTAGCCCTTAACCTCCTCTACTGGAAATATCTCTCCAGGAAAAGGAGCACTATAGGCGGGTAAGAATTTCTGACTTTCATCCTCTGCCATTCCTGGAGGGAAGGTCCCAGAGACTTGCTTCTAGGCTCCCCTTGTAGCCATTACCCTCCTATACGAGCCTTGGAAGTTTAGGCCCCCTGGCCCCAAAGGCGGCCGAGGGGCACAGCTTTGAAACCTCCATGGAAGAAGGGGGTTTCTGAAATTTCTACCCAGGGAAAGATCCGCACTAGGCGGACAAAACCACTCTTATTTGACCCTCTGCCATTCCTGAAAGGCAGGTACCACAGGCTCGGTTCAGGGTGCCCCTTGTAGCCCTAAACTTTCCCTACAAGCCCTGAGGTTAGGGTTAGGGTTATCCATCACCCCAAAGGCCCTGAGGATGGGATACTCCGTCACCCCAAATGCTCTGAGGATGGGATATCCATCATCCCAAAGACCCTGAGGATGGGATAGTCGTCACCACAAAGGCTCCAATAGCTAAGTGGGTAGAGGCTCTCTCTTCTATGGTATTTGGGCTGTGCTGACAGCTGTGTTCACGCACTATGTGGACAAAACCACCTGACTTTGACCCCCTGCCATTCCTGGAGAGAACGTCCCAGAGACTTGCTTCAGGTCTCCCTCTGTAGGCCTTAACCTCCTCTACGAGAACTAGAAGTTTGGGCCCCCTGGCCCCGAAGGCGGCCGCTGGACGGGACTTCCATGGAGGGGAGATTTTGGAAATTTCTACACAAGAAAGGAGCACTATAGGCGGGTAAGAATTTCAGATTTTCACCCCCTGCCATTCCTGGAGGGAAGGTCCCAGTGACTTGCTTCTAGGCTCCCCTTGTAGCCATTACCCTCCTATACGAGCCTTGGAAGTTTGGGCCCCCTGGCCCCAAAGGCGGCCGAGGGGCACAGCTTTGAAACCTCCATGGAAGAAGGGGGGTTTCTGAAATTTCTACCCAGGGAAAGATCCGCACTAGGCGGACAAAACCACCCGACTTTGACCCTCTGCCATTCCTGGAAGGCAGGTACCACAGGCTCGGTTCAGGGTGCCCCTTGTAGCCCTAAACTTTCCCTACAAGCCCTGAGGTTAGGGTTAGGGTTATCCATAATCCCAAAGGCCCTGAGGATGGGATACTCCATCACCCCAAATGCTCTGAGGATGGGATATCCATCATACCAAAGGCCCTGAGGATGGGATAGTCGTCACCACAAAGGCTCCAATAGCTAAGTGGGTAGAGGCTCACTCTTCTATGGTATTTGGGCTGTGCTGACAGCTGTGTTCACGCACTAGGCGGACAAAACCACCCGACTTTGACCCCCTGCCATTCCTGGAGGGAACGTCCCAGAGACTTGCTTCAGGTCTCCCCCTGTAGGCCTTAACCTCCTCTACGAGCACTGGAGGTTTGGGCCCCCTGGCCCTGAAGGCGACCGCTATATGGGACTTCCATAAAGGGGAGATTTTGAAAATTTCTACCTAGGAAAGGAGCACTATAGGCGGGTAAGAATTTCTAATTTTCACCCTCTGCCATTCCTGGAGGGAAGGTCCCAGAGACTTGCTTCTGGGTTCCCATTTTAGCCCTTAACCGCCTCTACAAGCCCTAGAGGTTTTGGCCCCCTGGCCCCGAAGGCGGCCGCTGGACGGGACTTCCATGGAGGGGACATTTGGGAAATTTCTACACAGGAAAGGAGCACTATAGGCGGGTAAGAATTTCATATTTTCACCCCCTGCCATTCCTGGAGGGAAGGTCCCAGAGACTTGCTTCTAGGCTCCCCTTGTAGCCCTTAACCTCCTCTACTGGAAATATCTCTCCAGGAAAAGGAGCACTATAGGCGGGTAAGAATTTCTGACTTTCATCCTCTGCCATTCCTGGAGGGAAGGTCCCAGAGACTTGCTTCTAGGCTCCCCTTGTAGCCATTACCCTCCTATACGAGCCTTGGAAGTTTGGGCCCCCTGGCCCCGAAGGCGGCCGCTATACGGGACTTCCATGGAGGGGAGATTTGGGAAATTTCTACACAGGAAAGGAGCACTATAGGCGGGTAAGAATTTCAGATTTTCACCCCCTGCCATTCCTGGAGGGAAGGTCCCAGAGACTTGCTTCTAGGCTCCCCTTGTAGCCCTTAACCTCCTCTACTGGAAATATCTCTCCAGGAAAAGGAGCACTATAGGCGGGTAAGAATTTCTGACTTTCATCCTCTGCCATTCCTGGAGGGAAGGTCCCAGAGACTTGCTTCTAGGCTCCCCTTGTAGCCATTACCCTCCTATACGAGCCTTGGAAGTTTGGGCCCCCTGGCCCCAAAGGCGGCCGAGGGGCACAGCTTTGAAACCTCCATGGAAGAAGGGGGGTTTCTGAAATTTCTACCCAGGGAAAGATCCGCACTAGGCGGACAAAACCACCCGACTTTGACCCTCTGCCATTCCTGGAAGGCAGGTACCACAGGCTCGGTTCAGGGTGCCCCTTGTAGCCCTAAACTTTCCCTACAAGCCCTGAGGTTAGGGTTAGGGTTATCCATCATCCCAAAGGCCCTGAGGATGGGATACTCCGTCACCCCAAATGCTCTGAGGATGTGATATCCATCATACCAAAGGCCCTGAGGATGGGATAGTCGTCACCACAAAAGCTCCAATAGCTAAGTGGGTAGAGGCTCACTCTTCTATGGTATTTGGGCTGTGCTGACAGCTGTGTTCACGCACTAGGCGGACAAAACCACCCGACTTTGACCCCCTGCCATTCCTGGAGGGAAGGTCCCAGAGATCTGCTTCAGGTCTCCCCCTGTAGGCCTTAACCTCCTCTACGAGCTCTGGAAGTTTGGGCCCCCTTTCCAGGAAGGAGGCCGCTGGACGAGACTTCCATGGAGGGGAGATTTTGAAAATTTCTATCCAGGAAAGGAGCACTATAGGCGGTAAGAATTTCTGACTTTCACCCTCTGCCATTCCTGGAGGGAAGGTCCCAGAGACTTGCTTCAGGTCTTCCCCTGTAGGCCTTAACCTCCTCTATGAGCTCTGAAAGATTAGGCCCCCTTTTCAGGAAGGAGGCCGCTAGACGGGACTTCCATGGAGGGGAGATTTTGGAAATTTCTATCCAGGAAAGGAGCACTATAGGCGGTAAGAATTTCTGACTTTCCCCCTCTGCCATTCCTGAAGGGAAGGTCCCAGAGACTTGCTTCAGGTCTCCCCCTGTAGGCCTTAACCTCCTCTACGAGCCCTGGGAGTTTGGGTTTCCTAGCCCTGAAGGCGGCCGCTGGATAGGACTTCCATGGAGGGGAGATTTGGGAAATTTTTACCCAGGAAAGGAGCACTATAGGCGGGTAAGAATTTCTAATTTTCACCCTCTGCCATTCCTGGAGGGAGGGTCCCAGAGACTTGCTTCTGGGCTCCCATTTTAGCCCTTAACCTCCTCTACAAGCCCTAGAGGTTTTGGCCCCCTGGCCCCGAAGGCGGCCTCTGGACGGGACTTCCATGGAGGGGAGATTTGGGAAATTTCTACACAGGAAAGGAGCACTATAGGCGGGTAAGAATTTCAGATTTTCACCCCCTGCCATTCCTGGAGGGAAGGTCCCAGAGACTTGCTTCTAGGCTCCCCTTGTAGCCCTTAACCTCCTCTACTGGAAATATCTCTCCAGGAAAAGGAGCACTATAGGCGGGTAAGAATTTCTGACTTTCATCCTCTGCCATTCCTGGAGGGAAGGTCCCAGTGACTTGCTTCTAGGCTCCCCTTGTAGCCATTACCCTCCTATACGAGCCTTGGAAGTTTAGGCCCCCTGGCCCCAAAGGCGGCCGAGGGGCACAGCTTTGAAACCTCCATGGAAGAAGGGGGTTTCTGAAATTTCTACCCAGGGAAAGATCCGCACTAGGCGGACAAAACCACCCGACTTTGACCCTCTGCCATTCCTGGAAGGCAGGTACCACAGGCTCGGTTCAGGGTGCCCCTTGTAGCCCTAAACTTTCCCTACAAGCCCTGAGGTTAGGGTTGGGGTTATCCATCATCCCAAAGGCCCTGAGGATGGTATACTCCGTCACCCCATATACTCTGAGGATGGGATATCCATCATCCCAAAGACCCTGAGGATGGGATAGTCGTCACCACAAAGGCTCCAATAGCTAAGTGGGTAGAGGCTCTCTCTTCTATGGTATTTGGGCTGTGCTGACAGCTGTGTTCACGCACTATGTGGACAAAACCACCCGACTTTGACCCCCTGCCATTCCTGGAGGGAACGTACCAAAAACTTGCTTCAGGTCTCCCCCTGTAGGCCTTAACCTCCTCTACGAGCACTGGAGGTTTGGGCCCCCTGGCCCTGAAGGCGGCCGCTATACGGGACTTCCATAAAGGGGAGATTTTGAAAATTTCTACATAGGAAAGGAGCACTATAGGCGGGTAAGAATTTCTAATTTTCACCCTCTGCCATTCCTGGAGGGAAGGTCCCAGAGACTTGCTTCTGGGCTCCCATTTTAGCCCTTAACCGCCTCTACAAGCCATAGAGGTTTTGGCCCCCTGGCCCCGAAGGCGGCCGCTAGACGGGACTTCCATGGAGGGGAGATTTGGGAAATTTCTACACAGGAAAGGAGCACTATAGGCGGGTAAGAATTTCAGATTTTCACCCCCTGCCATTCCTGGAGGGAAGGTCCCAGAGACTTGCTTCTAGGCTCCCCTTGTAGCCCTTACCTCCTCTACTGGAAATATCTCTCCAGGAAAAGGAGCACTATAGGCGGGTAAGAATTTCTGACTTTCATCCTCTGCCATTCCTGGAGGGAAGGTCCCAGAGACTTGCTTCTAGGCTCCCCTTGTAGCCATTACCCTCCTATACGAGCCTTGGAAGTTTAGGCCCCCTGGCCCCAAAGGCGGCCGAGGGGCACAGCTTTGAAACCTCCATGGAAGAAGGGGGTTTCTGAAATTTCTACCCAGGGAAAGATCCGCACTAGGCGGACAAAACCACCCGACTTTGACCCTCTGCCATTCCTGAAAGGCAGGTACCACAGGCTCGGTTCAGGGTGCCCCTTGTAGCCCTAAACTTTCCCTACAAGCCCTGAGGTTAGGGTTAGGGTTATCCATCACCCCAAAGGCCCTGAGGATGGGATACTCCGTCACCCCAAATGCTCTGAGGATGGGATATCCATCATCCCAAAGACCCTGAGGATGGGATAGTCGTCACCACAAAGGCTCCAATAGCTAAGTGGGTAGAGGCTCTCTCTTCTATGGTATTTGGGCTGTGCTGACAGCTGTGTTCACGCACTATGTGGACAAAACCACCTGACTTTGACCCCCTGCCATTCCTGGAGAGAACGTCCCAGAGACTTGCTTCAGGTCTCCCTCTGTAGGCCTTAACCTCCTCTACGAGAACTAGAAGTTTGGGCCCCCTGGCCCCGAAGGCGGCCGCTATACGGGACTTCCATGGAGGGGAGATTTTGAAAATTTCTACCTAGGAAAGGAGCACTATAGGCGGGTAAGAATTTCTAATTTTCACCCTCTGCCATTCCTGGAGGGAAGGTCCCAGAGACTTGCTTCTGGGCTCCCATTTTAGCCCTTAACCTCCTCTACAAGCCCTAGAGGTTTTGGCCCCCTGGCCCCGAAGGCGGCCGCTGGACGGGACTTCCATGGAGGGGAGATTTTGGAAATTTCTACACAAGAAAGGAGCACTATAGGCGGGTAAGAATTTCAGATTTTCACCCCCTGCCATTCCTGGAGGGAAGGTCCCAGTGACTTGCTTCTAGGCTCCCCTTGTAGCCATTACCCTCCTATACGAGCCTTGGAAGTTTGGGCCCCCTGGCCCCAAAGGCGGCCGAGGGGCACAGCTTTGAAACCTCCATGGAAGAAGGGGGGTTTCTGAAATTTCTACCCAGGGAAAGATCCGCACTAGGCGGACAAAACCACCCGACTTTGACCCTCTGCCATTCCTGGAAGGCAGGTACCACAGGCTCGGTTCAGGGTGCCCCTTGTAGCCCTAAACTTTCCCTACAAGCCCTGAGGTTAGGGTTAGGGTTATCCATAATCCCAAAGGCCCTGAGGATGGGATACTCCATCACCCCAAATGCTCTGAGGATGGGATATCCATCATACCAAAGGCCCTGAGGATGGGATAGTCGTCACCACAAAGGCTCCAATAGCTAAGTGGGTAGAGGCTCACTCTTCTATGGTATTTGGGCTGTGCTGACAGCTGTGTTCACGCACTAGGCGGACAAAACCACCCGACTTTGACCCCCTGCCATTCCTGGAGGGAACGTCCCAGAGACTTGCTTCAGGTCTCCCCCTGTAGGCCTTAACCTCCTCTACGAGCACTGGAGGTTTGGGCCCCCTGGCCCTGAAGGCGACCGCTATATGGGACTTCCATAAAGGGGAGATTTTGAAAATTTCTACCTAGGAAAGGAGCACTATAGGCGGGTAAGAATTTCTAATTTTCACCCTCTGCCATTCCTGGAGGGAAGGTCCCAGAGACTTGCTTCTGGGTTCCCATTTTAGCCCTTAACCGCCTCTACAAGCCCTAGAGGTTTTGGCCCCCTGGCCCCGAAGGCGGCCGCTGGACGGGACTTCCATGGAGGGGACATTTGGGAAATTTCTACACAGGAAAGGAGCACTATAGGCGGGTAAGAATTTCATATTTTCACCCCCTGCCATTCCTGGAGGGAAGGTCCCAGAGACTTGCTTCTAGGCTCCCCTTGTAGCCCTTAACCTCCTCTACTGGAAATATCTCTCCAGGAAAAGGAGCACTATAGGCGGGTAAGAATTTCTGACTTTCATCCTCTGCCATTCCTGGAGGGAAGGTCCCAGAGACTTGCTTCAAGGCTCCCCTTGTAGCCATTACCCTTCTATACGAGCCTTGGAAGTTTAGGCCCCCTGGCCCCAAAGGAGGCCGAGGGGCACAGCTTTGAAACCTCCATGGAAGAAGGGGGTTTCTGAAATTTCTACCCAGGGAAAGATCCGCACTAGTCGGACAAAACCACCCGACTTTGACCCTCTGCCATTCCTGGAAGGCAGGTACCACAGGCTCGGTTCAGGGTGCCCCTTGTAGCCCTAAACTTTCCCTACAAGCCCTGAGGTTAGGGTTAGGGTTATCCATCATCCCAAAGGCCCTGAGGATGGGATACTCCGTCACCCCAAATGCTCTGAGGATGGGATATCCATCATACCAAAGG
The DNA here is from genome assembly GCF_905171765.1 of Bufo bufo. Classification (NCBI taxonomy): domain Eukaryota; kingdom Metazoa; phylum Chordata; class Amphibia; order Anura; family Bufonidae; genus Bufo; species Bufo bufo. The sequence continues at coordinate 151,493,202 of NC_053398.1, read as the reverse complement.
CCCTAAGGATGGGATAGTCGTCACCACAAAGGCTCCAATAGCTAAGTGGGTAGAGGCTCACTCTTCTATGGTATTTGGGCTGTGCTGACAGCTGTGTTCACGCACTAGGCGGACAAAACCACCCGACTTTGACCCCCTGCCATTCCTGGAGGGAAGGTCCCAGAGATTTGTTTCAGGTCTCCCCCTGTAGGCCTTAACCTCCTCTACGAGCTCTGCAAGTTTGGGCCCCCTTTCCAGGAAGGAGGCCGCTGGACGAGACTTCCATGGAGGGGAGATTTTGAAAATTTCTATCCAGGAAAGGAGTACTATAGGCGGTAAGAATTTCTGACTTTCCTGGAGGGAAGGTCCCAGAGACTTGCTTCTGGGCTCCCTTTTATCTCTTAACCTCCTCTACGAGCCCTTGAAGTTTGGGACCCCTGGCCCTGAAGGCAGCCGCTGGACAGGACTTACATTGAGAGGAGATTTGGGAAATTTCTACCCAGGAAAGGAGCACTATAGGCGTGTAAGAATTTCAGATTTTTACCCCCTGCCATTCCTGGAGGGAAGGTCCCAGAGACTTGCTTCTGGGCTTCCCTTGTAGCCCTTAACCTCCTCTACGAGTCCTGTAAGTTTGGGCCCGTTGGCCCCAAAGGCGGCCGCTGGACGGGACTTCCATGGATGGGAGATTTGGGAAATTTCTACACTGGAAAAGAGCACTATAGGCGGGTAAGAATTTCAGATTTTCACCCCCTGCCATTCCTGGAGGGGAGGTCCCAGAGACTTGCTTCTAGGCTCCCCTTGTAGCCCTTAACCTCCTCTACGGGAAATTTCTCTCCAGGAAAAGGAGCACTATAGGCGGGTAAGAATTTCTGACTTTCATTCTCTGCCATTCCTGGAGGGAAGGTCCCAGACTTGCTTCTAGGCTCCCCTTGTAGCCATTACCCTCCTATACGAGCCTTGGAAGTTTGGTCCCCCTCGCCCCAAAGGCGGCCGAGGGGCACAGCTTTGAAACTTCCATGGAAGAAGGGGGGTTTCTGAAATTTCTACCCAGGGAAAGATCCACACTAGGCGGACAAAACCACCCGACTTTGACCCTCTGCCACTCCTAGAAGGCTGGTACCACAGGCTCGGTTCAGGGTGCCCCCTGTAGCCCTAAACATCCCCAACAAGCCCTGAGGTTAGGGTTAGGGTTATCCATCATCCCAAAGGCCCTGAGGATGGGATTCTCTGTCACCCCAAATGCTCTGAGGATGGGATATCCATCATCCCAAAGGCCCTGAGAATGGGATAGTCGTCACCACAAAGGCTCAAATAGCTAAGTGGGTAGAAGATCTCTCTTCTATGGTATTTGGGCTGTGCTGACAGCTGTGTTCAAGCACTATGTGGACAATACCACCCGACTTTGACCCCCTGCCATTCCTGGAGGGAAGGTCCCAGAGACTTGCTTCAGGTCTCCTTCTGTAGGCCTTAACCTCCTCTACGAGCTCTAATTTTGGCCCCCTTGCCAGGAAGGAGGCCGCTGGACGGGACTTCCATGGAGGGGAGATTTTGGAAATTTCTACCCAGGAAAGGAGCACTATAGGCGGTAAGAATTTCTGAATTTCACCCTCTGCCATTCCTGGAGGGAAGGTCCCAGAGACTTGCTTCTGGGCTCCCCTTTTATCTCTTAACCTCCTCTACGAGCCCTTGAAGTTTGGGACCCCTGGCCCTGAAGGCAGCCGCTGGACAGGACTTCCATGGAGAGGAGATTTGGGAAATTTTTACCCAGGAAAGGAGCACTATAGGCGTGTAAGAATTTCAGATTTTTACCCCCTGCCATTCCTGGAGGGAAGGTCCCAGACACTTGATTCTGGGCTTCCCTTGTAGCCCTTAACCTCCTCTACGAGTCCTGTAAGTTTGGGCCCGTTGGCCCCAAAGGCGGCCGCTGGACGGGACTTCCATGGATGGGAGATTTGGGAAATTTCTACACTGGAAAAGAGCACTATAGGCGGGTAAGAATTTCAGATTTTCACCCCCTGCCATTCCTGGAGGAAAGGTCCCAGAGACTTGCTTCTAGGCTCCCCTTGTAGCCCTTAACCTCCTCTACGGGAAATTTCTCTCCAGGAAAAGGAGCACTATAGGCGGGTAAGAATTTCTGACTTTTATTCTCTGCCATTCCTGGAGGGAAGGTCCCAGAGACTTGCTTCTAGGCTCCCCTTGTAGCCATTACCCTCCTATACGAGCCTTGGAAGTTTGGTCCCACTGGCCCCAAAGGCGGCCGAGGGGCACAGCTTTGAAACTTCCATGGAAGAAGGGGGGTTTCTGAAATTTCTACCCAGGGAAAGATCTGCACTAGGTCGGACAAAACCACCCGACTTTGACCCTCTGCCATTCCTAGAAGGCAGGTACCACAGGCTCGGTTCAGGGTGCCCCTTGTAGCGCTAAACATCCCTTACACGCCCTGAGGTTAGGGTTATCCATCATCCCAAAGGCCCTGAGGATGGGATTCTCCGTCACCCCAAATGCTCTGAGGATGGGATATCCATCATCCCAAAGGCCTTGAGAATGGGATAGTCGTCACCACAAAGGCTCAAATAGCTAAGTGGGTAGAAGATCTCTCTTCTATGGTATTTGGGCTGTGCTGACAGCTGTGTTCAAGCACTATGTGGACAAAACCACCCGACTTTGACCCCCTGCCATTCCTGGAGGGAAGGTCCCAGAGACTTGCTTCAGGTCTCCTTCTGTAGCCCTTAACCTCCTCTACGAGCTCTGGTTTGGGCCCCCTTGCCAGGAAGGAGGCCGCTGGACGGGACTTCCATGGAGGGGAGATTTTGGAAATTTCTACCCAGGAAAGGAGCACTATATGCGGTAAGAATTTCTGAATTTCACCCTCTGCCATTCCTGGAGGGAAGCTCCCAGAGACTTGCTTCTGGGCTCCCCTTTTATCTCTTAACCTTTTCTACGAGCCCTGTAAGTTTGGGCCCCTTGGCCCCAAAGGCGGCCGCTGGACAGGACTTCCATGGAGAGGAGATTTGGGAAATTTTTACCCAGGAAAGGAGCACTATAGGCGTGTAAAAATTTCTGATTTTCACCCCCTGCCATTCCTGAAGGGAAGGTCCCAGAGACTTGCTTCTAGGCTCCCCTTGTAGCCCTTAACCTCCTCTACGGGAAATTTCTCTCCAGGAAAAGGAGCACTATAGGCGGGTAAGAATTTCTGACTTTTATCCTCTGCCATTCCTGGAGGGAAGGTCCCAGAGACTTGTTTCTGGGCTCCCCTTTTATCCCTTAACCTCCTCTACGAACCCTGGAAGTTTGGTCCCCTGGCCCCAAAGGCGGCCAAGGGGCACAGCTTTGAAACTTCCATGGAAGAAGGGGGTTTCTGAAATTTCTACCCAGGGAAAGAACCGCACTAGGCGAACAAAACCACCCGACTTTGACCCTCTGCCATTCCTGGAAGGCAGGTACCACAGGCTCGGTTCATGGCTGCCCTTGTAGCCCTAAACATCCCCTACAAGCCCTGAGGTTAGGGTTATCCATCATCCCAACGGCCCTGAGGATGGGATACTCCGTCACCCCAAATGCTCTGAGGATGGGATATCCATTGTTACGGTTACTCCCAGGCTAGCTGGAAGCTGGACCGCTTGGATAGTCTGTATCTCTGTTTAGGGAGAGAGAGAGGAGCCGCTTTGTCTCGATATCCAGAAGGATCCTATAAATGTAGAACAATCCCACTAGCTATTTTATAGCTAGGATAATCTTTCCCCCACAAAACCAGTCGAGGCTGCGATTTGAAGGTCAAGCTAGAACTGACTGTCCTGGGGCATACAGCCTCTTTTATTTGCAATCCACAAACATAGTACTGCCCACAGGGGTTTGAAATACAACCAATCAATCCGTACAATAAACACAGACACTCCCACACAAAATCCTTCTCTCTGCCTGTGAAAAGATTACTGAATACAATGGATAATATAATTATCACAGGCATAGAAATACAGTTTTATAAAACATATCACAGGAACCCCAAAACATGCAATAACCCCATAACAAGTATATCCTCGGAACCGGGGGATCTGGGTGAACCACATATCCAAAATTCACCCAGATCCGTTCAGTAGTTTTGAAGATACAGTTTAATGCAGATTCCGCAGAACATATACAGGCTATATAAAAAATATTTACTGTATAATGTGTCCCCTGCTGTATAGTTTAAAACTACTGCCCGATGTCTTTGTGCACCAAATACCGACGAGATGGCACCGTGTAGAAAAGTCCAAACAGTTAAAATGGCCGCCATCCATTGTTCTCACCATGTGCTTCATCCATTCAGACTAACAGGGTAAATAATAGTTTTGTAACAGTGCTCCCTTTTTGTGGAACACTCTGGCAGACACTGTCTGACCCCTTTTCGGGGCAGACTAAGGCTGTCCAGAACGCTGGTTATGCTGGGCTGAGGTCTGTTTGTCTGAACAACCCGTCGGCGTTGCCATTCTGTTTCCCAGGTCTGTAGGTAATGGTGAAGTTGAAGGATTGTAACGATAAACTCCAACGTAAAAGTCTGCCGTTATCCCCAGAGACCCGGTTTAGCCACACCAACGGGTTATGGTCTGTAACCAGAGTGAACTCTTGTCCATACAAATAGGGAGTCAATTTCTTTAGTGCCCACACCAAAGCCAAACACTCTTTTTCTACCGCTGCATAGCTGACTTCGCGTGGCAGGAGCTTACGGCTGATGTAGGCAACTGGGTGCTCCCCTCCGTCTTCGCCTACTTGGCTGAGGACAGCTCCCAGAACATGGAAGCGTCTGTATGGACGATAAAACGTTTGTTAAGGGCTGGGGCCGCCAAGACAGGAGCGTTAACAAGAGCATTTTTGAGAGCTTGGAAAGCCGTTTCACAGTGGGGAGACCACAGGACCTGTCGAGGTAAGTTTTTCTTGGTCAGGTCAGTCAGGGGTTTGGCAAGAGTGCTGTAGTCTGGTACAAACCGTCTGTAGTACCCTGCTGTGCCCAGGAGTGCTAGGACCTGAGTCTTAGTGGTGGGGGTGGGCCAATTGGCGACAGCTTCTATCTTGGCCGGCTCTGGTCGCTGTTTCCCACACCCCACCCGGTGACCCAGGTACTGTACCTCGGCCATTCCAAAGTGGCATTTTTCTGGCTTCAGAGTCAGGCCAGCAGCCCGGATCTGATCCAGAACCATTCCTACGTGAGCTAAGTGGTCCTCCCAGGACTCACTGTGGATCGCTATGTTGTCCAGGTATGCGCAAGCAAAACTCTGGAAGCCATCCAGGAGCCTATCGACCAATCGCTGGAATGTAGCTGGGGCATTCTTCATCCCAAACGGCATTACCTTAAAATGATATAAGCCAAACGGGGTGACGAATGCCGACTTGGGGACAGCCTCCTGGGCCAGGGGAATCTGCCAGTAGCCCTTGCAGAGGTCGATGGTGGTCAGATAATTTCCCCTGGCTATACGATCGAGTAGCTCGTCTACCCTGGGCATAGGGTAAGTATCCGTCACTGTCTTTTCATTGAGCCTCCGATAGTCTACGCAAAACCGGGTTGTACCATCTTTCTTGGGCACCAGGACCACTGGGAAAGCCCAGGGACTATCGGAGGGCTCAATTACCCTGAGTTGGAGCATCTCATCGATCTCCTTCTTCATCCCTGTCCTAACTGCCTCGGGGATTCGGTAAGGAGCCTGGCGTAAAGGAGCTTGTCCCGGGGTATCTACCTGGTGGGTGGTTAAGGTAGTGTACCCTGGCTTCTGGGAGAAAGTGGGGCTTTTGGACTGCAGGAGTTGGTTAAGCTGCTCCCTTTCAGTTGGACTAAGTCGGTCCCCTATCTTGACCTGAGCTACTATATCTGCGTGGGGACTCTTTTCTAACAGATCTGGAATGGGTAGACTGTCGGGGTCTTCCTGAGGGGGACAGCATACGGCCGTCACGTTCTCTGGCCGCTCAAGATATTCCTTGAGCATGTTCACATGGAATGTCTTTCTAAGATTGCTGTCATGGCAGCTAGCTATTACGTAAGTGGTGTCTCCCCTTTTCTCCACTATCTGGTAGGGGCCCTGCCAGGACGCCTGCAATTTGTCTGTCTTAACTGGCTTAAGCACTAACACCTTTTGCCCTATGGTAAAGATTCTCTTTTGGGCCCCCCCGATCGTACCATACCTTCTGTCTTCTCTGGGCCGATTGGAGGTTAGCCTGCACTGATTTGGCTAATTGCTCCATTCGGTCCCTGAGTTCCAGCACGTACGGCCCAATAGGGGCACCGTCAGTCTCCATCTCTCCCTCCCAGTGCTCCCGGATCAGGTTTAGGGGTCCCCGTACCTTTCTTCCGTAGAGCAACTCGAAGGGAGAGAACCCGGTCATTTCCTGGGGCACCTCCCGATAAGCAAATAGGAGGTGCGGCAAAAAAACGCTCCCAGTCTCAGTATTCCTGAGTAAACGTCTTGAGCATTTGTTTGAGGGTCCCATTGAACCTCTCACAAAGTCCGTTCGTCTGGGGGTGGTATGGAGAGCTCAGGAGGGACTTAATTTTGCAAACCTGCCAGAGTTGCTGAGTCAATTCGGCAGTAAATTGGGTGCCTCGGTCGGACAGGATTTCTTTCGGAAATCCTACCCGGGAGAACACCTGCACCAGCGCATTCGCTACCGTATCCGCTTGGATGTTGGATAGGGCGACAGCTTCCGGGTACCTGGTAGCGTAGTCCACTACGGTAAGAATGTAGTGCTTACCGGAGGGACTAGGGGTAGCCAGCGGTCCCACTAGGTCAATAGCAACCCTGCTGAAAGGTTCCTCCACAATGGGCATATTTACTAGATGAGCTTTAGGGTGATCGCCTCTCCTCCCTACTCGTTGACACACATCGCAGGTATTACAATAAGTCCTAACATCAGCCTGTACCCCTGGCCAAAAGAACGTGTGAGTAATGCGGTGTAGTGTGTGGGTTACAGCTAGGTGGCCTGCCAAGGGAATGTCGTGTCCTATCTTGAGTATTTTTCGACGGTATTTGTGGGAAACTACCAGCTGTCGCCTATGCTGCCCCCTTTTCTCCGTCAAGCGATATAGCTTTCCCTTTTCCCATAAAAAGGTTTCGTTATCTGACCCGCTCCCTCCGGTCTCTGCTCGTTCCCGGTACTTTTGTAATGTTGGGTCAGTCTTAGACTCTGTCTCGAAAGCATCTGGGGTGTCCCAGGGTATGGGACCTAACGGGTCAGTCAAGGTCGGGGTAGGTCTTACCTGTGTCTCTCGCACTGGTGAGAGTTCTCGCGCCGTTCGTGCTTGGGCTCGGGTAGTCACTGGGTTCGCCTCGTTGTTGTATACTGGAGCATAGGCAGAAGTCATGGGGCCCAAATCGTTGCCCAGTAGTACTTCGGCAGGTTAATTGTCCATTATGCCCACGTTCACGGCCCCCTTTCCCGCTCCCCAATCAAGATGTACTTTAGCGGTCGGAATTTTGTACACATCCCCCCCGCCACTCTAACGGCCACAGTCTGCCCTGATCGCTTGTGCTCCGGCACCAAATGGCTCTGGAACAGTGTAATGGTAGCCCCCGTGTCTCTTAACCCCTCGGTAGATCGCCCCTCGAGCCATACCTTCTGCTGATGGTGCTGGCGGTTATCCGAAGCAGCATATACAGGATCTGCTTCGTGAAGTGGTCCCAAATATTCCTCCATAGGGGCCTCTTGGTTAACACAGAGCACCCGGGCAGGACGAGATGACCCAGAGGGATAATTATAATTCCGGGGGGTCTGGTGTGCATTAAGGGGGCAGCTAGCCATGAGGTGCCCTGGTTGCTTGCATCGGTAGCAGGTCGGTCTGGGACGATCAGAGTTGTTATTCGGTGGTCCTGAGTACCGTACGGGCCCCGCGGGCACCGGGGCTCGGAATTCGGTACGTGGCGACGTACGGTAAACATCTTTGTGTTCGACCCGTGCTGGGGTTCGGTAGTTCGTGGGTTCGTGTAGACGGGAGTCGTAATGTTCATCGGCCAATTTGGCTGCTTCTTCTAAGGTAGAAGGTCGTCTGTCTCACAGCAATTCCTTCCCCTGCTGCTCCATGCCGTTATAAAAATGTTCTAAGATAAATAATTGTAAAATTTCCTCACCAGTCACAGCTTTACTTCCGCTCATCCAGTGATTTGCCGCTCTCCGCATTTGGTGCGCCCATTCCATATGTGTATCGTTAGGCTTCTTTTTCGTGCTATGAAATTGTCGGCGATACGTGTCAGGAGTTACAGCGTACCGCCGCAACAGTGTCTCTTTGACCAGCGTATACTGTGTCACTTCCTCAGCGCCCAGAGTCCGAAATGCTTCCAGGGCTCGCCCGGATAGTTTCCCAGACAATATTGTGGGCCACTCTCTGTTGGGAATCTGGTGCAGGGCACATTGCCTTTCGAAGTCCGCCAAATATTCATCGATTCCTGTCTCGCTCTCTAGGAAGGGTCTAAAAGCCGCATAGGGTATCTTTGGCCTCCCGGCGTTTTCGACAGGAACGATTACCTGCGGTGCTTCGGCATTGCGGTGTGCGGTCACTAGGCCGAGCCTTCCGTATACCGTCGTCCGCTTCTGCCATCAACTGCTGCACCAGTTCCATAGGTGGGTTCGGCCCGTATAGCGAGAGCCTCTCCCGAACAATCCTGGTCTTTTCGTCACTACTCGTGGTCGGGGTTTCTGCCATCGTGAAGCCCTGATCCAGTTCGGTTAATTCTGCGATCAGTTACCTTCTCGGACGGTTGCTGGCGTTCCCCCCTCTGCTTTCGAGTAAATCCTTCAGGGTCGCACGTTTCAATTTTTCGTGAGCGCTCTCCATCCGTTCAGTACCTCTCCTAGGAAATCCAGGACAATCCCACCGCTGCCATCCAAATGTTACGGTTACTCCCAGGCTAGCTGGAAGCTGGACCGCTTGGATAGTCTGGATCCCTGTTTAGGGAGAGAGAGAGGAGCCGCTTCGTCTCGATATCCAGAAGGATCCTGTAAATGTAGAACAATCCCACTAGCTATTTTACAGCTAGGATAATCTTTCCCCCACAAAACGAGTCGAGGCTGCGATTTGAGGGTCAAGCTAGGACTGACTGTCCTGGGGCATACAGCCTCTTTTATTTACAATCCACAAACATAGTACTGCCCACAGGGGTTTGAAATACAACCAATCAATCAGTACAATAAACACAGACACTTCCACACAAAATCCTCCTCTCTGCCTGTGATAAGATTACTGAATACAATGGCTAATATAATTATCACAGGCAGAGAAATAAAGTTTTATAAAACATATCACAGGAACCCCAAAACATGCAATAACCCCATAACAAGTATATCCTCAGAACCGGGGGATCTAGGTGAACCACATATCCAAAATTCTCCCAGATCCGTTCAGTAGTTTGGAAGATACAGTTTAATGCAGATTCCGCAGAACATATACAGGCTATATAAAAAATAATTACTGTATAATGTGTCCCCTGCTGTATAGTTTAAAACTACTGCCCGATGTCTTTGTGCACCAAATACCGGTGAGATGGCACCGTGTAGAAAAGTCCAAACAGTGTCTGTGAGTTAAAATGGCCGCCATCCATTGTTCTCACCATGTGCTTCATCCATTCAGACTAACAGGATAAATAACAGTTTTGTAACATCCATCATCCCAAAGGCCCTGAGGATGGGATAGTCATCACCACAAAGGATCCAATAGCTAAGTGGGTAGAGGCTCTCTCTTCTATGGTATTTGGGCTGTGCTGACAGCTGTGTTCACACACTAGGCGGACAAAACCACCCGACGTTGACCCCCTGCCATTCCTGGAGGGAAGGTCCCAGAGACTTGCTTCTGGGCTCCCCTTGTAGCCCTTAACCCTAACCTCTACGAGCCCTGGAAGTCTGGGCCCCCTGGCCCTGAAAGTGGCCGCTGGACGGGACTTCCATGGAGGGGGGATTTTGAAAATTTCTATCAAGGAAAAGAGCACTATAGGCGGGTAAGATTTTCTGACTTTCACCCCTTGCCATTCCTGGAGGGAATGTGGCTCAGGCTAGCTTGAGGGCTCCTCTTAAAGCCCTAGACCCCCTCTAAGATCCCTGGAAGTTTGGGATCCCTAGCCCCGAAGGCGGCTGAGGGGAACCGCTTTGAAACTTCCATGGAAGAAGGGGGGTTTCTGAAATTTTTACCCAGGGAAAGAACCGCACTAGGCGGACAAAACCACCCTTATTTGACCCTCTGCCATTCCTGGAAGGCAGGTACCACAGGCTCGGTTTAGGGCTCCCCTTGTAGCCCTAAACATCCGCTACAAGCCCTGAGGTTAGGGTTATCCATCATCCCAAAGGCCCTGAGGATGTGATATTCCGTCACCCCAAATGCTCTGAGGATGGGATATCCATCATCCCAAAGGCCCTGAGGATGGGATACTCCGTCACCCCAAATGCTCTGAGGAAGGGATATCCATCAGCCCAAAGGCCCTGAGGATGGGATAGTCGTCACCACAAAGGCTCCAATACCTAAGTGGGTAGAGGCTCTCGCTTCTATGGTATTTGGGCTTTGCTGACAGCTGTGTTCACAGGTTCTCCTTATGCCCTGTCAGTGCACAGCAATGTGGGACATGTTGTGTTGATTATACATACCCTTTAGGCCATGTTTGATGTGTGCCCTCACCTTTTATATTATCCTGGTCCAAGGTATGGTCTTGGGCTGCCATCATCTTTGCTGCCATCACCTGGGATGCTAGAGCCCAATCCGTCAGCTCTGGGGCTGCCATCACCTGGGATGCTAGAGCCCAATCCGTCAGCTATTGGGTTGCCATCACCAGGGCTTTTAGCGCCCCAGCTGTCAGCCCTGGGGCTGCCATCACCCGGGATGCCAGCGTTAATGGCGTCAGCACTGGGGCTGCCAGTGTCCCAGCCATCAGCCCTGGGGCTGCCATCACCCGGGATGCCAGAGCCCAAGCCGTCAGCCCCGGGGCTGCCATCACCCGGGATGCTAGAGCCCAATCCGTCAGCTATGGGGCTGCCATCACCTGGGAAGCTAGAGCCCAATCCGTCAGCTATTGGGCTGCCATCACCAGGGCTTTTAGCGCCCCAGCTGTCAGCCCTGGGGCTGCCATCACCCGGGATGCAAGCGTTAAAGCCGTCAGCACTGGGGCTGCCATCACCCGGGATGCTAGAGCCCAATCCGTCAGCTATTGGGCTGACATCACCTGGGCTTCCAGCGCCCACGCCGTCAGCCCTGGGGCTGCCATTACCCGGGATGCTAGAGCCCAATCCGTCAGCTATGGGGCTGCCATCACCTGGACTTCCAGCGCCCAAGCCGTCAGCCCTGGGGCTGCCATCAACTGGGATGCCAACGCCTAAGCCCTCGCCAGCCCTGTGTTCGAGCAAACTGACCCTAACCCTAGACCTAACCCTAACCCTACCTAACCCCAACCCTAAACATTAGGGTTAGGATCCCCCCCATGCCCTCTCTATTAGCTGTGGGACCACCTCGATAGTCATGTTTGCTCTATGGATTCCCACTACGCCCTCTCCAGCAGCTGTGGGACCACCTTGATAGTCATGTTTGCTCTATGGATTTCCCCCACACCCTCTCCATCAGCTGTGGGACCACCTCGATAGTCATGCTTCCTCTATGGATCCCCCCCCACGCCCCTTCCAGCAGCTGTGGGACCACCTTGATAGTCATGTTTGCTCTATGGATCCCCCCACGCCCCCTCCAGCAGCTGTGGGACCACCTCCATAGTTATGTTTGCTCTATGGTTTCCCCCCCACGCCATCTCCAGCAGCTGGGGACCACCTTGATAGTAATGTTTGCTCTATGGATCCCCTCACGCCCCCTCCAGCAGCTGTGGGACCACCTCGATAGTCATGTTTGCTCTATGGATTCCCCCCACGCCTTCTCCAGCAGCTGTGGGACCACCTCGATAGTCATGTTTGCTCTATGGATTCCCCCCAAGCCTCCTCCAGCAGCTGTGGGACCACCTTGATAGTAATGTTTGCTCTATGGAATCCCCCCCACGCCCCCTCCAAGAGCTGTGGGACCACCTTGATAGTCATGTTTGCTTTATGGATTCCCCCCACGCCCTCTCCAGCAGCTGTGGGACGACCTCGATAGTAATGTTTGCTCTATGGATCCCCCCACGCCCTGTCCAGAAGCTGTGGGACCACCTCGATAGTCATGTTTGCTCTATGGTTCCCCCCACACCCTCTCCAGCAGCTGTGGGACCATCTCAATAGTCATGTTTGCTCTAGAGATTCCCCCCCCACGCCCCCTCCAGCAGCTGTGGGACCACCTTGATAGCCATGTTTGCTCTATGTATTCCCCCACGCCCTCTCCAGCAGCTGTGGGACCACCTTGAAAGTAATGTTTGCGCTATGGATCCCCCCACGCCCTCTCCAGCAGCTGTGGGACCACCTCCATAGTCATGCTTGCTCTATATATTCCCCCCACGCCCGCTCCAGCAGCTGTGGGACCACTTCCATAGTCATGTTTGCTATATGGATCCCCCCCACACTCTCTGCAGCAGCTGTGGGACCACCTTGAAAGTAATGTTTGCTCTATGGATTCCCCTCCACGCCCCCTCCAGCAGCTGTGGGACCACCTTGATAGTAATGTTTGCTTTATGGATCCCTCCACGCCCCCTCCAGCAGCTGTGGGACCACCTTAATAGTCATGTTTGCTGTATGGATTCCCCCTACACCCTCTCTAGCAGCTGTGGGACCACCTCGATAATCATGTTTGCTCTATGGATCCCCCCCATGCCCTCTCCATCAGCTGTGGGATCACCTCGATAGTCATGTTTGCTCTATGGATTCCCCACACGCCCTCTCCAGCAGCTGTGGGACCACCTCGATAGTCATGTTTGCTCTATGGATTCCCCCCACACACTCTCCAGCAGCTGTAGGACCACCTCCATAGTCATGCTTGCTCTATGGATCCCCCCCCACACCCTCTCCAGCAGCTGTGGGACCACCTCGATAGTCATGCTTGCTCTATGGATTCCCCCACGCCCTCTCCAGCAGCTGAGGGATCACCTCCATAGCCATGCTTGCTACATGGATCCCCCCCACACCCTCTCCAGCAGCTGTGGGACCACCTACATAGTCATGTTTGCTCTATGGATTCCCCCCACACCCTCTCTAGCAGCTGTGGTACCACCTCAATAGTCATGCTTGCTTTATGGATCCCCCCCCACGCCCTCTCCAGCAGCTGTGGGACCACCTCAATAGTCATGCTTGCTCTATGGATTCCCCCCACGCCCTCAACAGCAGCTGTGGGATCACCTCCATAGTCATGTTTGCTCTATGGATCCCCCCCACGCCCTCTCCAGCAGCTGTGGGACCACCTTGATAGTAATTTTTGCTCTATAGATCCCACCACGCCCCCTCCAGCAGCTGTGGGAACACCTTGATAGTCATGTTTGCTTTAAGGATTCCCCCCACGCCCTCTCCAAGCAGATGTTGGACCACCTCCATAGTCATGTTTGCTCTATGGATCCCCCCCACGCCCTCTCCAGCAGCTGTGGGACCACCTCGATAGTCATGCTTGCTCTATGGATTCCCTTCACACTCTCTCCATCAGCTCTAGGACCACCTCGAAAGTCATGTTTGCTCTATGGATTCCCCCCACGCCCTCTCCATCAGCTGTGGGACCACCTCCATAGTCATGTTTGCTCTATGGAACCCCCCCCCCCCCAACGTCCTCTCCAAAAGCTGTGGGACCACCTCAATAATCATGGTTGCTCTATGGATTCCCCCCACACCCTCTCCAGCAGCTGTGGGACCACCTCCATAGTCATGCTTGCTCTATGGATCCCCCCCACGCCCTCTCCAGCAGCTGTGGGACCACCTCGATAGTCATGCTTGCTCTATGGATTCCCCCCATGCCCTCTCCAGCAGCTGTGGGATCACCTCCATAGTAATGTTTGCTCTATGGATTTCCCCCATGCCCTCTTGAGCAGCTGTGGGACCACCTCCATAGTCATGTTTGCTCTATGGATTCCCCCCACACCCTCTCTAGCAGCTGTGGGACCACCTCCATAGTCATGCTTGCTCTATGGATCCCCCCATGCCCTCTCCAGCAGCTTTGGGACCACCTCGATAGTCTTACTTGCTCTATGGATTCCCCCCACGTCCTCTCCAGCAGCTGTGGGACCACCTCCATAGTCATGTTTGCTCTATGGATCCCCCACGCTCTCTCCAGCAGCTGTTGGACCACCTCCATAGTCATGCTTGCTCTATGGATTTCCTCCACGCCCTCTCCAGCAGCTGTGGGACCACCTCCATAGTCATGTTTGCTCTATGGATTCCCCCCAACGCCCGCTCCAGCAGCTGTGGGACCACCTCGATAGTCATGTTTGCTCTATGGATTCCCCCCACACCCTCTCCAGAAGCTGTGGGACCACCTCCATAGTCATGCTTGCTCTATGGATCCCCCCCACGCCCTCTCTAGTAGCTGTGGGACCACCTTCATAGTCATGCTTGCTCTATGGATTCCCCCCACTCCTTCTCCATCAGCTGTGGGACCACCTCCATAGTCATGTTTGCTCTATGGATCCCCCCACGCCCCCTCCAACAGCTGTGGGACCACCTCCATAGTCATGTTTGCTCTATGGATCACCCCCACGCTCTCTCCAGCAGCTATGGGACTACCTTGACAGTAATGTTTGCTCTATAGATTCCCCTCCACGCCCCCTCCAGCAGATGTGGGACCACCTTGATAGTAATGTTTGCTCTATAGATCCCCCCACGCCCCCTCTAGCAGCTGTGGGACCACTATGATAGTCATGATTGCTTTATGGATTCCCCCTACACCCTCTCTAGCAGCTGTGGGACCACCTCGATAGTCATGTTTGCTCTATGGATTCCCCCCACGCCCTCTCCAGCAGCTGTGGGACCACCTCGATAGTCATGTTTGCTCTATGGATTCCCCCCCCCACGCCCTCTCCATCAGCTGTGGGACCACCTCGATAGTCATGCTTGCTCTATGGATCCCCCTCACGCCCCCTCCAGCAGCTGTGGGACCACCTTGATAGTCATGTTTGCTCTTTGGATCCCCCCACGCCCCCTCCAGCAGCTGTGGGACCACCTCCATAGTCATATTTGCTTTATGGATTCCCCCCACGCCCTCTCCAGCAGCTGTGGGACCACCTCCATAGTCATGTTTACTCTATGGATTTCCCCCACGCCCTCTCCATCAGCTGTGGAACCACCTTGATAGTAATGTTTACTGTATGGATCCCCCCACACCCACTCCAACAGCTGTGGGACCACCTCGATAGTCATGTTTGCTCTATGGATTCCCCCCACGCCCTCTCCAGCAGCTGTGGGACCACCTCGATAGTCATGTTTGCTCTATGGATTCCCCCCCCCACGCCCTCTCCATCAGCTGTGGGACCACCTCGATAGTCATGCTTGCTCTATGGATCCCCCTCACGCCCCCTCCAGCAGCTGTGGGACCACCTTGATAGTCATGTTTGCTCTTTGGATCCCCCCACGCCCCCTCCAGCAGCTGTGGGACCACCTCCATAGTCATATTTGCTTTATGGATTCCCCCCACGCCCTCTCCAGCAGCTGTGGGACCACCTCCATAGTCATGTTTACTCTATGGATTTCCCCCACGCCCTCTCCATCAGCTGTGGGACCACCTTGATAGTAATGTTTACTGTATGGATCCCCCCACACCCACTCCAACAGCTGTGGGACCACCTCGATAGTCATGTTTGCTCTATGGATTCCCCCCTCACCCTCTTTAGCAGCTGTGGGACCACCTCGATAGTCATGTTTGCTCTATGGATTCCCCCCAAGCCTCCTCCAGCAGCTGTGGGACCACCTTGATAGTCATGTTTGCTCTATGGATCCCCCCACGCCCCCTCCAGCAGCTGTGGGACCACCTTGACAGTAATGTTTGCTCTATGGATCCCCCCACGCCCACTCCAGCAGCTGTGGGACCACCTCGATAGTCATGTTTGCTCTATGGATTCCCCCCAAGCCTCCTCCAGCAGCTGTGGGACCACCTTGATAGTAATGTTTGCTCTTTGGATCCCACCACGCCCTCTCCAGCAACTGTGGGACCACCTTGATAGTCATGTTTGCTCTATGGATGCCCCCACGCCCTCTCCAACAGCTGTGGGACCACTTCAATAGTCATGTTTGCTCCATGGATCCCCCCACGCCCCCTCCAGCAGCTGTGGGACCACCTCCAAAGTCATGCTTGCTCTATGGATTCCCCCCACGCCCTCTCCAGAAGCTGTGGGACCACCTCGATAGTCATGTTTGCTCTATGGATCCCCCCACACCTTCTCCAGCAGCTGTGGGACCACCTCGATAGTAATGTTTGCTCTATGGATCCCCCCACACTCTCTCCAGCAGCTGTGGGACCACCTTGATTGTAATGTTTGGTCTATGGATCCCCCCATGCCCTCTCCAGCAGCTGTGGGACCACCTCGATAGTCATGTTTGCTCTATGGATCCCCCCACGCCCTCTCCAACAGCTGTGGGACCACCTCAATAGTCATGTTTGCTCCATGGATCCCCCCACGCCCCCTCCAGCAGCTGTGGGACCACCTTGATATTAATGTTTGCTCTATGGATTCCCCCTACACCCTCTCTAAAAGCTGTGGGACCACCTCGATAGTCATGTTTGCTCCATGGATCCCCCTACGCCCCCTCCAGCAGCTGAGGGACCACCTCCATAGTCATGCTTGCTATATGGATTCCCCCCACACCCCCTCCAGCAGCTGTGGGACCACCTCCATAGTCATTTTTGCTCTATGGATTTCCCCTACACTCTCTCTAGCAGCTGTGGGACCACCTCGATAGTCATGTTTGCTCTATGGATCCACCCCCACGCCCTCTCCATCAGCTGTGGGACCACCTCGATAGTCATGTTTACTCTATGGATTCCCCCCTCCCCCTCTTTAGCAGCTGTGGGACTACCTTGACAGTAATATTTGCTCTATGGATCCCCCCACGCCCACTCCAGCAGCTGTGGGACCACCTTGATAGTCATGTTTGCTCTATGGATCCCCCCACGCCCCCTCCAGCAGCTGTGGGACCACCTTGACAGTAATGTTTGCTCTATGGATCCCCCCACGCCCACTCCAGCAGCTGTGGGACCACCTCGATAGTCATGTTTGCTCTATGGATTCCCCCCTCCCCCTCTTTAGCAGCTGTGGGACCACCTCGATAGTCATGTTTGCTCTATGGATTCCCCCCAAGCCTCCTCCAGCAGCTGTGGGACCACCTTGATAGTAATGTTTGCTCTTTGGATCCCACCACGCCCTCTCCAGCAACTGTGGGACCACCTTGATAGTCATGTTTGCTCTATGGATGCCCCCACGCCCTCTCCAACAGCTGTGGGACCACTTCAATAGTCATGTTTGCTCCATGGATCCCCCCACGCCCCCTCCAGCAGCTGTGGGACCACCTCCAAAGTCATGCTTGCTCTATGGATTCCCCCCACGCCCTCTCCAGCAGCTGTGGGACCACCTCGATAGTCATGTTTGCTCTATGGATCCCCCCACACCTTCTCCAGCAGCTGTGGGACCACCTCGATAGTAATGTTTGCTCTATGGATCCCCCCACGCTCTCTCCAGCAGCTGTGGGACCACCTTGATTGTAATGTTTGGTCTATGGATCCCCCCATGCCCTCTCCAGCAGCTGTGGGACCACCTCGATAGTCATGTTTGCTCTATGGATCCCCCCACGCCCTCTCCAACAGCTGTGGGACCACCTCAATAGTCATGTTTGCTCCATGGATCCCCCCACGCCCCCTCCAGCAGCTGTGGGACCACCTTGATATTAATGTTTGCTCTATGGATTCCCCCTACACCCTCTCTAAAAGCTGTGGGACCACCTCGATAGTCATGTTTGCTCCATGGATCCCCCTACGCCCCCTCCAGCAGCTGAGGGACCACCTCCATAGTCATGCTTGCTATATGGATTCCCCCCACACCCCCTCCAGCAGCTGTGGGACCACCTCCATAGTCATTTTTGCTCTATGGATTTCCCCTACACTCTCTCTAGCAGCTGTGGGACCACCTCGATAGTCATGTTTGCTCTATGGATCCACCCCCACGCCCTCTCCATCAGCTGTGGGACCACCTCGATAGTCATGTTTACTCTATGGATTCCCCCCTCCCCCTCTTTAGCAGCTGTGGGACTACCTTGACAGTAATATTTGCTCTATGGATCCCCCCACGCCCACTCCAGCAGCTGTGGGACCACCTCGATAGTCATGTTTGCTCTATGGATTCCCCCCTCCCCCTCTTTAGCAGCTGTGGGACCACCTCGATAGTCATGTTTGCTCTATGGATTCCCCCCAAGCCTCCTTCAGCAGCTGTGGGACCACCTTGATAGTAATGTTTGCTCTTTGGATCCCACCACGCCCTCTCCAGCAACTGTGGGACCACCTTGATAATCATGTTTGCTCTATGGATGCCCCCACGCCCTCTCCAACAGCTGTGGGACCACTTCAATAGTCATGTTTGCTCCATGGATCCCCCCACGCCCCCTCCAGCAGCTGTGGGACCACCTCCAAAGTCATGCTTGCTCTATGGATTCCCCCCACGCCCTCTCCAGCAGCTGTGGGACCACCTTGATAGTCATGTTTGCTCTATGGATCCCCCCACACCTTCTCCAGCAGCTGTGGGACCTCCTCAATAGTCATGTTTGCTCTATGGATTCCCCCCCCACGCCCCCTTCAGCAGCTGTGGGACCACCTCGATAGTAATGTTTGCTCTATGGATCCCCCCACGCTCTCTCCAGCAGCTGTGGGACCACCTTGATTGTAATGTTTGGTCTATGGATCCCCCCATGCCCTCTCCAGCAGCTGTGGGACCACCTCGATAGTCATGTTTGCTCTATGGATCCCCCCACGCCCTCTCCAACAGCTGTGGGACCACCTCAATAGTCATGTTTGCTCCATGGATCCCCCCACGCCCCCTCCAGCAGCTGTGGGACCACCTCCAAAGTCATGTTTGCTCTATGGATTCCCCCCATGCCCTCTTCAGCAGCTGTGGGACCACCTCCATAGTCATGTTTGCTCTATGGATCCCCCCCACGCTCTCTCCAGCAGCTGTGGGACCACCTTGATATTAATGTTTGCTCTATGGATTCCCCCTACACCCTCTCTAAAAGCTGTGGGACCACCTCGATAGTCATGTTTGCTCCATGGATCCCCCTACGCCCCCTCCAGCAGCTGAGGGACCACCTCCATAGTCATGCTTGCTATATGGATTCCCCCCACACCCCCTCCAGCAGCTGTGGGACCACCTCCATAGTCATTTTTGCTCTATGGATTTCCCCTACACTCTCTCTAGCAGCTGTGGGACCACCTCGATAGTCATCTTTGCTCTATGGATCCTCCCCCACGCCCTCTCCATCAGCTGTGGGACCACCTCGATAGTCATGTTTACTCTAAGGATTCCCTCCACGCCCTCTCCAGCAGCTGTGGGACCACCTTGATAGTCATGTTTGCTCTATGGATCCCTTCACGCCCTCTCCAGCAGCTGTGGGACCACCCCAATAGTCATGTTTGCTCCATGGATCCCCCCACGCCCCCTCAAGCAGCTATGGGACCACCTCCATAGTCGAGCTTGCTGTATGGATTCCCCCCACGCCCTTTCCAGCAGCTGTGGGACCACCTCGATAGTCATGTTTGGTCTATGGATCCCTTCACGCCCTCTCCAGCAGCTGTGGGACCACCTTGATAGTAATGTTTGCTCTATGGATTCCCCTCCACGCCCCCTCCAGCAGCTGAGGGACCACCTTGATAGTCATGTTTGTTCTATGGATCCCCCCACGCCCCCTCCAGCAGCTGTGGGAACACCTTGATAGTCATCTTTTCTCTATGGTTCCCCCCTACACCCTCTCTAGCAGCTGTGGGACCACCTTGATAGTCATGTTTGCTCTATGGATCCCCCCCACGTCCTCTCCATCAGCTGTGGGACCACCTTGATAGTCATGTTTGCTCTATGGATTCCTCCCACGCCCTCCCCAGCAGCTGTAGGACCACCTCGATAGTCATGTTTGCTCTATGGATTCCCCCCACGCCCCCTCCAGCAGCTGTAAGACCACCTCTATAGTCATGTTTGCTCTATGGATTTCCCCTACACCCTCTCCAGCAGCTATGGGACCACCTTGACAGTAATGTTTGCTCTATAGATTCCCCTCCACACCCCCTCCAGCAGATGTGGGACCACCTTGATAGTAATGTTTGCTCTATAGATCCCCCCACGCCCCCTCTAGCAGCTGTGGGACCACTATGATAGTCATGATTGCTTTATGGATTCCCCCTACACCCTCTCTAGCAGCTGTGGGACCACCTCGATAGTCATGTTTGCTCCATGGATTCCCCCCACGCCCTCTCCAGCAGCTGTGGGACCACCTCGATAGTCATGTTTGCTCTATGGATTTCCCCCACGCCCTCTCCATCAGCTGTGGGACCACCTCGATAGTCATGCTTGCTCTATGGATCCCCCTCACGCCCCCTCCAGCAGCTGTGGGACCACCTTGATAGTCATGTTTGCTCTTTGGATTCCCCCACTCCCCCTCCAGCAGCTGTGGGACTACCTCCATAGTCATATTTGCTTTATGGATTCCCGCCACGCCCTCTCCAGCAGCTGTGGGACCACCTCCATAGTCATGTTTACTCTATGGATTTCCCCCACGCCCTCTCCATCAGCTGTGGGACCACCTTGATAGTAATGTTTACTGTATGGATCCCCCCACACCCACTCCAACAGCTGTGGGACCACCTCGATAGTCATGTTTGCTCTATAGATTCCCCCCTCGCCCTCTTTAGCAGCTGTGGGACCACCTCGATAGTCATGTTTGCTCTATGGATTCCCCCCAAGCCTCCTCCAGCAGCTGTGGGACCACCTTGATAGTCATGTTTGCTCTATGGATCCCCCCACGCCCCCTCCAGCAGCTGTGGGACCACCTTGACAGTAATGTTTGCTCTATGGATCCCCCCACGCCCACTCCAGCAGCTGTGGGACCACCTCGATAGT
Organism: Bufo bufo; assembly: GCF_905171765.1. NCBI lineage: Eukaryota > Metazoa > Chordata > Amphibia > Anura > Bufonidae > Bufo > Bufo bufo. The sequence continues at coordinate 151,472,248 of NC_053398.1, read as the reverse complement.
CATGTTTGCTCTATGGATTCCCCCCTCCCCCTCTTTAGCAGCTGTGGGACCACCTCGATAGTCATGTTTGCTCTATGGATTCCCCCCAAGCCTCCTCCAGCAGCTGTGGGACCACCTTGATAGTAATGTTTGCTCTTTGGATCCCACCACGCCCTCTCCAGCAACTGTGGGACCACCTTGATAGTCATGTTTGCTCTATGGATGCCCCCACGCCCTCTCCAACAGCTGTGGGACCACTTCAATAGTCATGTTTGCTCCATGGATCCCCCCACGCCCCCTCCAGCAGCTGTGGGACCACCTCCAAAGTCATGCTTGCTCTATGGATTCCCCCCACGCCCTCTCCAGCAGCTGTGGGACCACCTCGATAGTCATGTTTGCTCTATGGATCCCCCCACACCTTCTCCAGCAGCTGTGGGACCACCTCGATAGTAATGTTTGCTCTATGGATCCCCCCACGCTCTCTCCAGCAGCTGTGGGACCACCTTGATTGTAATGTTTGGTCTATGGATCCCCCCATGCCCTCTCCAGCAGCTGTGGGACCACCTCGATAGTCATGTTTGCTCTATGGATCCCCCCACGCCCTCTCCAACAGCTGTGGGACCACCTCAATAGTCATGTTTGCTCCATGGATCCCCCCACGCCCCCTCCAGCAGCTGTGGGACCACCTTGATATTAATGTTTGCTCTATGGATTCCCCCTACACCCTCTCTAAAAGCTGTGGGACCACCTCGATAGTCATGTTTGCTCCATGGATCCCCCTACGCCCCCTCCAGCAGCTGAGGGACCACCTCCATAGTCATGCTTGCTATATGGATTCCCCCCACACCCCCTCCAGCAGCTGTGGGACCACCTCCATAGTCATTTTTGCTCTATGGATTTCCCCTACACTCTCTCTAGCAGCTGTGGGACCACCTCGATAGTCATGTTTGCTCTATGGATCCACCCCCACGCCCTCTCCATCAGCTGTGGGACCACCTCGATAGTCATGTTTACTCTATGGATTCCCCCCTCCCCCTCTTTAGCAGCTGTGGGACTACCTTGACAGTAATATTTGCTCTATGGATCCCCCCACGCCCACTCCAGCAGCTGTGGGACCACCTCGATAGTCATGTTTGCTCTATGGATTCCCCCCTCCCCCTCTTTAGCAGCTGTGGGACCACCTCGATAGTCATGTTTGCTCTATGGATTCCCCCCAAGCCTCCTTCAGCAGCTGTGGGACCACCTTGATAGTAATGTTTGCTCTTTGGATCCCACCACGCCCTCTCCAGCAACTGTGGGACCACCTTGATAATCATGTTTGCTCTATGGATGCCCCCACGCCCTCTCCAACAGCTGTGGGACCACTTCAATAGTCATGTTTGCTCCATGGATCCCCCCACGCCCCCTCCAGCAGCTGTGGGACCACCTCCAAAGTCATGCTTGCTCTATGGATTCCCCCCACGCCCTCTCCAGCAGCTGTGGGACCACCTTGATAGTCATGTTTGCTCTATGGATCCCCCCACACCTTCTCCAGCAGCTGTGGGACCTCCTCAATAGTCATGTTTGCTCTATGGATTCCCCCCCCACGCCCCCTTCAGCAGCTGTGGGACCACCTCGATAGTAATGTTTGCTCTATGGATCCCCCCACGCTCTCTCCAACAGCTGTGGGACCACCTCAATAGTCATGTTTGCTCCATGGATCCCCCCACGCCCCCTCCAGCAGCTGTGGGACCACCTTGATTGTAATGTTTGGTCTATGGATCCCCCCATGCCCTCTCCAGCAGCTGTGGGACCACCTCGATAGTCATGTTTGCTCTATGGATCCCCCCACGCCCTCTCCAACAGCTGTGGGACCACCTCAATAGTCATGTTTGCTCCATGGATCCCCCCACGCCCCCTCCAGCAGCTGTGGGACCACCTCCAAAGTCATGTTTGCTCTATGGATTCCCCCCATGCCCTCTTCAGCAGCTGTGGGACCACCTCCATAGTCATGTTTGCTCTATGGATCCCCCCCACGCTCTCTCCAGCAGCTGTGGGACCACCTTGATATTAATGTTTGCTCTATGGATTCCCCCTACACCCTCTCTAAAAGCTGTGGGACCACCTCGATAGTCATGTTTGCTCCATGGATCCCCCTACGCCCCCTCCAGCAGCTGAGGGACCACCTCCATAGTCATGCTTGCTATATGGATTCCCCCCACACCCCCTCCAGCAGCTGTGGGACCACCTCCATAGTCATTTTTGCTCTATGGATTTCCCCTACACTCTCTCTAGCAGCTGTGGGACCACCTCGATAGTCATCTTTGCTCTATGGATCCTCCCCCACGCCCTCTCCATCAGCTGTGGGACCACCTCGATAGTCATGTTTACTCTAAGGATTCCCTCCACGCCCTCTCCAGCAGCTGTGGGACCACCTTGATAGTCATGTTTGCTCTATGGATCCCTTCACGCCCTCTCCAGCAGCTGTGGGACCACCCCAATAGTCATGTTTGCTCCATGGATCCCCCCACGCCCCCTCAAGCAGCTATGGGACCACCTCCATAGTCGAGCTTGCTGTATGGATTCCCCCCACGCCCTTTCCAGCAGCTGTGGGACCACCTCGATAGTCATGTTTGGTCTATGGATCCCTTCACGCCCTCTCCAGCAGCTGTGGGACCACCTTGATAGTAATGTTTGCTCTATGGATTCCCCTCCACGCCCCCTCCAGCAGCTGAGGGACCACCTTGATAGTAATGTTTGTTCTATGGATCCCCCCACGCCCCCTCCAGCAGCTGTGGGAACACCTTGATAGTCATCTTTTCTCTATGGTTCCCCCCTACACCCTCTCTAGCAGCTGTGGGACCACCTTGATAGTCATGTTTGCTCTATGCATCCCCCCCACGTCCTCTCCATCAGCTGTGGGACCACCTTGATAGTCATGTTTGCTCTATGGATTCCTCCCACGCCCTCCCCAGCAGCTGTAGGACCACCTCGATAGTCATGTTTGCTCTATGGATTCCCCCCACGCCCCCTCCAGCAGCTGTAAGACCACCTCTATAGTCATGTTTGCTCTATGGATTTCCCCTACACCCTCTCCAGCAGCTATGGGACCACCTTGACAGTAATGTTTGCTCTATAGATTCCCCTCCACACCCCCTCCAGCAGATGTGGGACCACCTTGATAGTAATGTTTGCTCTATAGATCCCCCCACGCCCCCTCTAGCAGCTGTGGGACCACTATGATAGTCATGATTGCTTTATGGATTCCCCCTACACCCTCTCTAGCAGCTGTGGGACCACCTCGATAGTCATGTTTGCTCCATGGATTCCCCCCACGCCCTCTCCAGCAGCTGTGGGACCACCTCGATAGTCATGTTTGCTCTATGGATTTCCCCCACGCCCTCTCCATCAGCTGTGGGACCACCTCGATAGTCATGCTTGCTCTATGGATCCGCCTCACGCCCCCTCCAGCAGCTGTGGGACCACCTTGATAGTCATGTTTGCTCTTTGGATTCCCCCACTCCCCCTCCAGCAGCTGTGGGACTACCTCCATAGTCATATTTGCTTTATGGATTCCCGCCACGCCCTCTCCAGCAGCTGTGGGACCACCTCCATAGTCATGTTTACTCTATGGATTTGCCCCACGCCCTCTCCATCAGCTGTGGGACCACCTTGATAGTAATGTTTACTGTATGGATCCCCCCACACCCACTCCAACAGCTGTGGGACCACCTCGATAGTCATGTTTGCTCTATAGATTCCCCCCTCACCCTCTTTAGCAGCTGTGGGACCACCTCGATAGTCATGTTTGCTCTATGGATTCCCCCCAAGCCTCCTCCAGTAGCTGTGGGACCACCTTGATAGTCATGTTTGCTCTATGGATCCCCCCACGCCCCCTCCAGCAGCTGTGGGACCACCTTGACAGTAATGTTTGCTCTATGGATCCCCCCACGCCCACTCCAGCAGCTGTGGGCCCACCTCGATAGTCATGTTTGCTCTATGGATTCCCCCTCCCCCTCTTTAGCAGCTGTGGGACCACCTCGATAGTCATGTTTGCTCTATGGATTCCCCCCAAGCCTCCTCCAGCAGCTGTGGGACCACCTTAATAGTAATCTTTGCTCTTTGGATCCCACCACGCCCTCTCCAGCAACTGTGGGACCACCTTGATAGTCATGTTTGCTCTATGGATGCCCCCACGCCCTCTCCAACAGCTGTGGGACCACTTCAATAGTCATGTTTGCTCCATGGATCCCCCCACGCCCCCTCCAGCAGCTGTGGGACCACCTCCAAAGTCATGCTTGCTCTATGGATTCCCCCCACGCCCTCTCCAGCAGCTGTGGGACCTCCTCGATAGTCATGTTTGCTCTATGGATCCCCCCACACCTTCTCCAGCAGCTGTGGGACCACCTCAATAGTCATGTTTGCTCTATGGATTCCCCCCCCACGCCCCCTACAGCAGCTGTGGGACCACCTCGATAGTAATGTTTGCTCTATGGATCCCCCCACGCTCTCTCCAGCAGCTGTGGGACCACCTTAATTGTAATGTTTGGTCTATGGATCCCCCCATGCCCTCTCCAGCAGCTGTGGGACCACCTCGATAGTCATGTTTGCTCTATGGATCCCCCCACGCCCTCTCCAACAGCTGTGGGACCACCTCAATAGTCATGTTTGCTCCATGGATCCCCCCACGCCCCCTCCAGCAGCTGTGGGACCACCTCCAAAGTCATGTTTGCTCTATGGATTCCCCCCATGCCCTCTTCAGCAGCTGTGGGACCACCTCCATAGTCATGTTTGCTCTATGGATCCCCCCCACGCTCTCTCCAGCAGCTGTGGGACCACCTTGATAATAATGTTTGCTCTATGGATTCCCCCTACACCCTCTCTAAAAGCTGTGGGACCACCTCGATAGTCATGTTTGCTCCATGGATCCCCCTACGCCCCCTCCAGCAGCTGAGGGACCACCTCCATAGTCATGCTTGCTATATGGATTCCCCCCACACCCCCTCCAGCAGCTGTGGGACCACCTCCATAGTCATTTTTGCTCTATGGATTTCCCCTACACTCTCTCTAGCAGCTGTGGGACCACCTCGATAGTTATGTTTGCTCTATGGATCCCCCCCCTACGCCCTCTCCATCAGCTGTGGGACCACCTCGATAGTCATGTTTACTCTATGGATTCCCCCCTCCCCCTCTTTAGCAGCTGTGGGACCACCTTGACAGTAATGTTTGCTCTATGGATCCCCCCACGCCCACTCCAGCAGCTGTGGGACCACCTCGATAGTCATGTTTGCTCTATGGATTCCCCCCTCCCCCTCTTTAGCAGCTGTGGGACCACCTCGATAGTCATGTTTGCTCTATGGATTCCCCCCAAGCCTCCTCCAGCAGCTGTGGGACCACCTTGATAGTAATGTTTGCTCTTTGGATCCCACCACGCTCTCTCCAGCAACTGTGGGACCACCTTGATAGTCATGTTTGCACTATGGATCCCCCCATGCCCTCTCCAGCAGCTGTGGGACCACCTCGATAGTCATGTTTGCTCTATGGATCCCCCCACGCCCTCTCCAACAGCTGTGGGACCACCTCAATAGTCATTTTTGCTCTATGGATTTCCCCTACACTCTCTCTAGCAGCTGTGGGACCACCTCGATAGTCATGTTTGCTCTATGGATCCCCCCCCACGCCCTCTTTATCAGCTGTGGGACCACCTCGATAGTCATGTTTACTCTATGGATTCCCCCCTCCCCCTCTTTAGCAGCTGTGGGACCACCTTGACAGTAATATTTGCTCTATGGATCCCCCCACGCCCACTCCAGCAGCTGTGGGACCACCTCGATATTCATGTTTGCTCTATGGATTCCCCCCTCCCCCTCTTTAGCAGCTGTGGGACCACCTCGATAGTCATGTTTGCTCTATGGATTCCCCCCAAGCCTCCTTCAGCAGCTGTGGGACCACCTTGATAGTAATGTTTGCTCTTTGGATCCCACCACGCCCTCTCCAGCAACTGTGGGACCACCTTGATAATCATGTTTGCTCTATGGATGCCCCCACGCCCTCTCCAACAGCTGTGGGACCACTTCAATAGTCATGTTTGCTCCATGGATCCCCCCACGCCCCCTCCAGCAGCTGTGGGACCACCTCCAAAGTCATGCTTGCTCTATGGATTCCCCCCACGCCCTCTCCAGCAGCTGTGGGACCACCTCGATAGTCATGTTTGCTCTATGGATCCCCCCACACCTTCTCCAGCAGCTGTGGGACCACCTCAATAGTCATGTTTGCTCTATGGATTCCCCCCCCACGCCCCCTCCAGCAGCTGTGGGACCACCTCGATAGTAATGTTTGCTCTATGGATCCCCCCACTCTCTCTCCAGCAGCGGTGGGACCACCTTGATTGTAATGTTTGGTCTATGGATCCCCCCATGCCCTCTCCTGCAGCTGTGGGACCACCTCGATAGTCATGTTTGCTCTATGGATCCCCCCACGCCCTCTCCAACAGCTGTGGGACCACCTCAATAGTCATGTTTGCTCCATGGATCCCCCCATGCCCCCTCCAGCAGCTGTGGGACCACCTCCAAAGTCATGTTTGCTCTATGGATTCCCCCCATGCCCTCTTCAGCAGCTGTGGGACCACCTCCATAGTCATGTTTGCTCTATGGATCCCCCCCACGCTCTCTCCAGCAGCTGTGGGACCACCTTGATATTAATGTTTGCTCTATGGATTCCCCCTACACCCTCTTTAAAAGCTGTGGGACCACCTCGATAGTCATGTTTGCTCCATGGATCCCCCTACGCCCCCTCCAGCAGCTGAGGGACCACCTCCATAGTCATGCTTGCTATATGGATTCCCCCCACACCCCCTCCAGCAGCTGTGGGACCACCTCCATAGTCATTTTTGCTCTATGGATTTCCCCTACACTCTCTCTAGCAGCTGTGGGACCACCTCGATAGTCATCTTTGCTCTATGGATCCTCCCCCACGCCCTCTCCATCAGCTGTGGGACCACCTCGATAGTCATGTTTACTCTAAGGATTCCCCCCACGCCCTCTCCAGCAGCTGTGGGACCACCTTGATAGTCATGTTTGCTCTATGGATCCCTTCACGCCCTCTCCAGCAGCTGTGGGACCACCCCAATAGTCATGTTTGCTCCATGGATCCCCCCACGCCCCCTCAAGCAGCTATGGGACCACCTCCATAGTCGAGCTTGCTGTATGGATTCCCCCCACGCCCTTTCCAGCAGCTGTGGGACCACCTCGATAGTCATGTTTGGTCTATGGATCCCTTCACGCCCTCTCCAGCAGCTGTGGGACCACCTTGATAGTAATGTTTGCTCTATGGATTCCCCTCCACGCCCCCTCCAGCAGCTGAGAGACCACCTTGATAGTAATGTTTGTTCTATGGATCCCCCCACGCCCCCTCCAGCAGCTGTGGGAACACCTTGATAGTCATGTTTTCTCTATGGTTCCCCCCTACACCCTCTCTAGCAGCTGTGGGACCACCTTGATAGTCATGTTTGCTCTATGGATCCCCCCCACGTCCTCTCCATCAGCTGTGGGACCACCTTGATAGTCATGTTTGCTCTATGGATTCCTCCCACGCCCTCCCCAGCAGCTGTGGGACCACCTCGATAGTCATGTTTGCTCTATGGATTCCCCCCACGCCCCCTCCAGCAGCTGTAAGACCACCTCTATAGTCATGTTTGCTCTATGGATTCCCCCTACACCCTCTCCAGCAGCTATGGGACCACCTTGACAGTAATGTTTGCTCTATAGATTCTCCTCCACGCCCCCTCTAGCAGCTGTGGGACCACTATGATAGTCATGATTGCTTTATGGATTCCCCCTACACCCTCTCTAGCAGCTGTGGGACCACCTCGATAGTCATGTTTGCTCTATGGATTCCCCCCACACCCTCTCCAGCAGCTGTGGGACCACCTCGATAGTCATGTTTGCTCTATGGATTTCCCCCACGCCCTCTCCATCAGCTGTGGGACCACCTCGATAGTCATGCTTGCTCTATGGATCCCCCTCACGCCCCCTCCAGCAGCTGTGGGACCACCTTGATAGTCATGTTTGCTCTTTGGATTCCCCCACGCCCCCTCCAGCAGCTGTGGGACCACCTCCATAGTCATATTTGCTTTATGGATTCCCGCCACGCCCTCTCCAGCAGCTGTGGGACCACCTCCATAGTCATGTTTACTCTATGGATTTCCCCCACGCCCTCTCCATCAGCTGTGGGACCACCTTGATAGTAATGTTTACTGTATGGATCCCCCCACACCCACTCCAACAGCTGTGGGACCACCTCGATAGTCATGTTTGCTCTATGGATTCCCCCCTCACCCTCTTTAGCAGCTGTGGGACCACCTCGATAGTCATGTTTGCTCTATGGATTCCCCCAAGCCTCCTCCAGCAGCTGTGGGACCACCTTGATAGTCATGTTTGCTCTATGGATCCCCCCACGCCCCCTCCAGCAGCTGTGGGACCACCTTGATAGTAATGTTTGCTCTTTGGATCCCACCACGCCCTCTCCAGCAACTGTGGGACCACCTTGATAGTCATGTTTGCTCTATGGATGCCCCCACGCCCTCTCCAACAGCTGTGGGACCACTTCAATAGTCATGTTTGCTCCATGGATCCCCCCACGCCCCCTCCAGCAGCTGTGGGACGACCTCCAAAGTCATGCTTGCTCTATGGATTCCCCCCACGCCCTCTCCAGCAGCTGTGGGACCACCTCGATAGTCATGTTTGCTCTATGTATCCCCTCACACCTTCTCCAGCAGCTGTGGGACCACCTCAATAGTCATGTTTGCTCTATGGATTCCCCCCCCCACGCCCCCTCCAGCAGCTGTGGGACCACCTCGATAGTAATGTTTGCTCTATGGATCCCCCCACGCTCTCTCCAGCAGCTGTGGGACCACCTTGATTGTAATGTTTGGTCTATGGATCCCCCCATGCCCTCTCCAGCAGCTCTGGGACCACCTCGATAGTCATGTTTGCCATATGGATCCCCCCACGCCCTCTCCAACAGCTGTGGGACCACCTCAATAGTCATGTTTGCTCCATGGATCCCCCCACGCCCCCTCCAGCAGCTGTGGGACCACCTCGAAAGTCATGTTTGCTCTATGGATTCCCCCCATGCCCTCTTTAGCAGCTGTGGGACCACCTCCATAGTCATGTTTGCTCTATGGATCCCCCCCACGCTCTCTCCAGCAGCTGTGGGACCACCTTGATATTAATGTTTGCTCTATGGATTCCCCCTACACCCTCTCTAAAAGCTGTGGGACCACCTCGATAGTCATGTTTGCTCCATGGATCCCCCTACGCCCCCTCCAGCAGCTGAGGGACCACCTCCATAGTCATGCTTGCTATATGGATTCCCCCCACACCCCCTCCAGCAGCTGTGGGACCACCTCCATAGTCATTTTTGCTCTATGGATTTCCCCTACACTCTCTCTAGCAGCTGTGGGACCACCTCGATAGTCATGTTTGCTCTATGGATCCCCCCCCCACGCCCTCTCCATCAGCTGTGGGACCACCTCGATAGTCATGTTTACTCTATGGATTCCCCCCTCCCCCTCTTTAGCAGCTGTGGGACCACCTTGACAGTAATGTTTGCTCTATGGATCCCCCCACGCCCACTCCAGCAGCTGTGGGACCACCTCGATAGTCATGTTTGCTCTATGGATTCCCCCCTCCCCCTCTTTGGCAGCTGTGGGACCACCTCGATAGTCATGTTTGCTCTATGGATTCCCCCCAAGCCTCCTCCAGCAGCTGTGGGACCACCTTGATAGTAATGTTTGCTCTTTGGATCCCACCACGCCCTCTCCAGCAACTGTGGGACCACCTTGATAGTCATGTTTGCTCTATGGATTCCCCCATGCCCTCTCCAGCAGCTGTGGGACCACCTCGATAATCATGTTTGCTCTATGGATCCCCCCACGCCCTCTCCAACAGCTGTGGGACCACCTCAATAGTCATGTTTGCTCCATGGATCCCCCCACGCCCCCTCCAGCAGCTGTGGGACCACCTCCAAAGTCATGTTTGCTCTATGGATTCCCCCCATGCCCTCTTCAGCAGCTGTGGGACCACCTCCATAGTCATGTTTGCTCTATGGCTCCCCCCCACGCTCTCTCCAGCAGCTGTGGGACCACCTTGATATTAATTTTTGCTCTATGGATTCCCCCTACACCCTCTCTAGAAGCTGTGGGACCACCTCGATAGTCATGTTTGCTCCATGGATCCCCCTACGCCCCCTCCAGCAGCTGAGGGACCACCTCCATAGTCATGCTTGCTATATGGATTCCCCCCACACCCCCTCCAGCAGCTGTGGGACCACCTCCATAGTCATTTTTGCTCTATGGATTTCCCCTACACTCTCTCTAGCAGCTGTGGGACCACCTCGATAGTCATCTTTGCTCTATGGATCCTCCCCCACGCCCTCTCCATCAGCTGTGGGACCACCTCGATAGTCATGTTTACTCTAAGGATTCCCCCCACGCCCTCTCCAGCAGCTGTGGGACCACATTGATAGTCATGTTTGCTCTATGGATCCCCCCATGCCCTCTCCAGCAGCTGTGGGACCACCTCGATAATCATGTTTGCTCTATGGATCCCCCCACGCCCTCTCCAACAGCTGTGGGACCACCTCAATAGTCATGTTTGCTCCATGGATCCCCCCACGCCCCCTCCAGCAGCTGTGGGACCACCTCCAAAGTCATGTTTGCTCTATGGATTCCCCCCATGCCCTCTTCAGCAGCTGTGGGACCACCTCCATAGTCATGTTTGCTCTATGGATCCCCCCCACGCTCTCTCCAGCAGCTGTGGGACCACCTTGATATTAATGTTTGCTCTATGGATTCCCCCTACACCCTCTCTAGAAGCTGTGGGACCACCTCGATAGTCATGTTTGCTCCATGGATCCCCCTACGCCCCCTCCAGCAGCTGAGGGACCACCTCCATAGTCATGCTTGCTATATGGATTCCCCCCACACCCCCTCCAGCAGCTGTGGGACCACCTCCATAGTCATTTTTGCTCTATGGATTTCCCCTACACTCTCTCTAGCAGCTGTGGGACCACCTCGATAGTCATCTTTGCTCTATGGATCCTCCCCCACGCCCTCTCCATCAGCTGTGGGACCACCTCGATAGTCATGTTTACTCTAAGGATTCCCCCCACGCCCTCTCCAGCAGCTGTGGGACCACCTTGATAGTCATGTTTGCTCTATGGATCCCTTTACGCCCTCTCCAGCAGCTGTGGGACCACCCCAATAGTCATGTTTGCTCCATGGATCCCCCCACGCCCCCTCAAGCAGCTATGGGACCACCTCCATAGTCGAGCTTGCTGTATGGATTCCCCCCACGCCCTTTCCAGCAGCTGTAGGACCACCTCGATAGTCATGTTTGGTCTATGGATCCCTTCACGCCCTCTCTAGCAGCTGTGGGACCACCTTGATAGTAATGTTTGCTCTATGGATTCCCCTCCACGCCCCCTCCAGCAGCTGAGGGACCACCTTGATAGTAATGTTTGTTCTATGGATCCCCCCACGCCCCCTCCAGCAGCTGTGGGAACACCTTGATAGTCATCTTTTCTCTATGGTTCCCCCCTACACCCTCTCTAGCAGCTGTGGGACCACCTTGATAGTCATGTTTGCTCTATGGATCCCCCCCACGTCCTCTCCATCAGCTGTGGGACCACCTTGATAGTCATGTTTGCTCTATGGATTCCTCCCACGCCCTCCCCAGCAGCTGTGGGACCACCTCGATAGTCATGTTTGCTCTATGGATTCCCCCCACGCCCCCTCCAGCAGCTGTAAGACCACCTCTATAGTCATGTTTGCTCTATGGATTCCCCCTACACCCTCTCCAGCAGCTATGGGACCACCTTGACAGTAATGTTTGCTCTATAGATTCCCCTCCACGCCCCCTCCAGCAGATGTGGGACCACCTTGATAGTAATGTTTGCTCTATAGATCCCCCCACGCCCCCTCTAGCAGCTGTGGGACCACTATGATAGTCATGATTGCTTTATGGATTCCCCCTACACCCTCTCTAGCAGCTGTGGGACCACCTCGATAGTCATGTTTGCTCTATGGATTCCCCCCACGCCCTCTCCAGCAGCTGTGGGACCACCTCGATAGTCATGTTTGCTCTATGGATTTCCCCCACGCCCTCTCCATCAGCTGTGGGACCACCTCGATAGTCATGCTTGCTCTATGGATCCCCCTCACGCCCCCTCCAGCAGCTGTGGGACCACCTTGATAGTCATGTTTGCTCTTTGGATCCCCCCACGCCCCCTCCAGCAGCTGTGGGACCACCTCCATAGTCATATTTGCTTTATGGATTCCCGCCACGCCCTCTCCAGCAGCTGTGGGACCACCTCCATAGTCATGTTTACTCTATGGATTTCCCCCACGCCCTCTCCATCAGCTGTGGGACCACCTTGATAGTAATGTTTACTGTATGGATCCCCCCACACCCACTCCAACAGCTGTGGGACCACCTCGATAGTCATGTTTGCTCTATGGATTCCCCCCTCACCCTCTTTAGCAGCTGTGGGACCACCTCGATAGTCATGTTTGCTCTATGGATTCCCCCCAAGCCTCCTCCAGCAGCTGTGGGACCACCTTGATAGTCATGTTTGCTCTATGGATCCCCCCACGCCCCCTCCAGCAGCTGTGGGACCACCTTGACAGTAATGTTTGCTCTATGGATCCCCCCACGCCCACTCCAGCAGCTGTGGGACCACCTCGATAGTCATGTTTGCTCTATGGATTCCCCCCTCCCCCTCTTTAGCAGCTGTGGGACCACCTCGATAGTCATGTTTGCTCTATGGATTCCCCCCAAGCCTCCTCCAGCAGCTGTGGGACCACCTTGATAGTAATGTTTGCTCTTTGGATCCCACCACGCCCTCTCCAGCAACTGTGGGACCACCTTGATAGTCATGTTTGCTCTATGGATGCCCCCACGCCCTCTCCAACAGCTGTGGGACCACTTCAATAGTCATGTTTGCTCCATGGATCCCCCCACGCCCCCTCCAGCAGCTGTGGGACCACCTCCAAAGTCATGCTTGCTCTATGGATTCCCCCCACGCCCTCTCCAGCAGCTGTGGGACCACCTCGATAGTCAAGTTTGCTCTATGGATCCCCCCACACCTTCTCCAGCAGCTGTGGGACCACCTCAATAGTCATGTTTGCTCTATGGATTCCCCCCCCCACGCCCCCTCCAGCAGCTGTGGGACCACCTCGATAGTAATGTTTGCTCTATGGATCCCCCCACGCTCTCTCCAGCAGCTGTGGGACCACCTTGATTGTAATGTTTGGTCTATGGATCCCCCCATGCCCTCTCCAGCAGCTGTGGGACCACCTCGATAGTCATGTTTGCTCTATGGATCCCCCCACGCCCTCTCCAACAGCTGTGGGACCACCTCAATAGTCATGTTTGCTCCATGGATCCCCCCACGCCCCCTCCAGCAGCTGTGGGACCACCTCCAAAGTCATGTTTGCTCTATGGATTCCCCCCATGCCCTCTTCAGCAGCTGTGGGACCACCTCCATAGTCATGTTTGCTCTATGGATCCCCCCCCCACGCTCTCTCCAGCAGCTGTGGGACCACCTCAATAGTCATGTTTGCTCCATGGATCCCCCCACGCCCCCTCCAGCAGCTGTGGGACCACCTCCAAAGTCATGCTTGCTCTATGGATTCCCCCCACGCCCTCTCCAGCAGCTGTGGGACCACCTCGATAGTCAAGTTTGCTCTATGGATCCCCCCACACCTTCTCCAGCAGCTGTGGGACCACCTCAATAGTCATGTTTGCTCTATGGATTCCCCCCCCCACGCCCCCTCCAGCAGCTGTGGGACCACCTCGATAGTAATGTTTGCTCTATGGATCCCCCCACGCTCTCTCCAGCAGCTGTGGGACCACCTTGATTGTAATGTTTGGTCTATGGATCCCCCCATGCCCTCTCCAGCAGCTGTGGGACCACCTCGATAGTCATGTTTGCTCTATGGATCCCCCCACGCCCTCTCCAACAGCTGTGGGACCACCTCAATAGTCATGTTTGCTCCATGGATCCCCCCACGCCCCCTCCAGCAGCTGTGGGACCACCTCCAAAGTCATGTTTGCTCTATGGATTCCCCCCATGCCCTCTTCAGCAGCTGTGGGACCACCTCCATAGTCATGTTTGCTCTATGGATCCCCCCCCACGCTCTCTCCAGCAGCTGTGGGACCACCTCAATAGTCATGTTTGCTCCATGGATCCCCCCACGCCCCCTCCAGCAGCTGTGGGACCACCTCCAAAGTCATGCTTGCTCTATGGATTCCCCCCACGCCCTCTCCAGCAGCTGTGGGACCACCTCGATAGTCAAGTTTGCTCTATGGATCCCCCCACACCTTCTCCAGCAGCTGTGGGACCACCTCAATAGTCATGTTTGCTCTATGGATCCCCCCCCCCACGCCCCCTCCAGCAGCTGTGGGACCACCTCGATAGTAATGTTTGCTCTATGGATCCCCCCACGCTCTCTCCAGCAGCTGTGGGACCACCTTGATTGTAATGTTTGGTCTATGGATCCCCCCATGCCCTCTCCAGCAGCTGTGGGACCACCTCGATAGTCATGTTTGCTCTATGGATCCCCCCACGCCCTCTCCAACAGCTGTGGGACCACCTCAATAGTCATGTTTGCTCCATGGATCCCCCCACGCCCCCTCCAGCAGCTGTGGGACCACCTCCAAAGTCATGTTTGCTCTATGGATTCCCCCCATGCCCTCTTCAGCAGCTGAGGGACCACCTCCATAGTCATGCTTGCTATATGGATTCCCCCCACACCCCCTCCAGCAGCTGTGGGACCACCTCCATAGTCATTTTTGCTCAATAGATTTCCCCTACACTCTCTCTAGCAGCTGTGGGACCACCTCGATAGTCATGTTTGCTCTATGGATCCCCCCCCCCCCACGCCCTCTCCATCAGCTGTGGGACCACCTCGATAGTCATGTTTACTCTATGGATTCCCCCCTCCCCCTCTTTAGCAGCTGTGGGACCACCTTGACAGTAATGTTTGCTCTATGGATCCCCCCACGCCCACTCCAGCAGCTGTGGGACCACCTCGATAGTCATGTTTGCTCTATGGATTCCCCCCTCCCCCTCTTTAGCAGCTGTGGGACCACCTCGATAGTCATGTTTGCGCTATGGATTCCCCCCAAGCCTCCTCCAGCAGCTGTGGGACCACCTCGATAGTAATGTTTGCTCTTTGGATCCCACCACGCCCTCTCCAGCAACTGTGGGACCACCTTGATAGTCATGTTTGCTCTATGGATGCCCCCACGCCCTCTCCAACAGCTGTGGGACCACTTCAATAGTCATGTTTGCTCCATGGATCCCCCCACGCCCCCTCCAGCAGCTGTGGGACCACCTCCAAAGTCATGCTTGCTCTATGGATTCCCCCATGCCCTCTCCAGCAGCTGTGGGACCACCTCGATAGTCATGTTTGCTCTATGGATCCCCCCACACCTTCTCCAGCAGCTGTGGGACCACCTCAATAGTTATGTTTGCTCTATGGATTCCCCCCCCACGCCCCCTCCAGCAGCTGTGGGACCACCTCGATAGTAATGTTTGCTCTATGGATCCCCCCACGCTCTCTCCAGCAGCTGTGGGACCACCTTGATTGTAATGTTTGGTCTATGGATCCCCTCATGCCCTCTCCAGCAGCTGTGGGACCACCTCGATAGTCATGTTTGCTCTATGGATCCCCCCACACCCTCTCCAACAGCTGTGGGACCACCTCAATAGTCATGTTTTCTCCATGGATCCCCCCACGCCCCCTCCAGCAGCTGTGGGACCACCTCCAAAGTCATGTTTGCTCTATGGATTCCCCCCATGCCCTCTTCAGCAGCTGTGGGACCACCTCCATAGTCATGTTTGCTCTATGGATCCCCCCCACGCTCTCTCCAGCAGCTGTGGGACCACCTTGATTAATGTTTGCTCTATGGATTCCCCCTACACCTTCTCTAAAAGCTGTGGGACCACCTCGATAGTCATGTTTGCTCCATGGATCCCCCTACGCCCTCTCCAGCAGCTGAGGGACCACCTCCATAGTCATGCTTGCTATATGGATTCCCCCCACACCCCCTCCAGCAGCTGTGGGACCACCTCCATAGTCATTTTTGCTCTATGGATTTCCCCTACACTCTCTCTAGCAGCTGTGGGACCACCTCGATAGTCATCTTTGCTCTATGGATCCTCCCCCACGCCCTCTCCATCAGCTGTGGGACCACCTCGATAGTCATGTTTACTCTAAGGATTCCCCCCACGCCCTCTCCAGCAGCTGTGGGACCACCTTGATAGTCATGTTTGCTCTATGGATCCCTTCACGCCCTCTCCAGCAGCTGTGGGACCACCCCAATAGTCATGTTTGCTCCATGGATCCCCCCACGCCCCCTCAAGCAGCTATGGGACCACCTCCATAGTCGAGCTTGCTGTATGGATTCCCCCCACGCCCTTTCCAGCAGCTGTGGGACCACCTCGATAGTCATGTTTG
Source organism: Bufo bufo (assembly GCF_905171765.1). Classification (NCBI taxonomy): domain Eukaryota; kingdom Metazoa; phylum Chordata; class Amphibia; order Anura; family Bufonidae; genus Bufo; species Bufo bufo. Next base: position 151,455,765 of record NC_053398.1, on the reverse strand, counting down.
GTCTATGGATCCCTTCACGCCCTCTCCAGCAGCTGTGGGACCACCTTGATAGTAATGTTTGCTCTATGGATTCCCCTCCACCCCCCCTCCAGCAGCTGAGGGACCACCTTGATAGTAATGTTTGTTCTATGGATCCCCCCACGCCCCCTCCAGCAGCTGTGGGAACACCTTGATAGTCATGTTTTCTCTATGGTTCCCCCCCTACACCCTCTCTAGCAGCTGTGGGACCACCTTGATAGTCATGTTTGCTCTATGGATCCCCCCCACGTCCTCTCCATCAGCTGTGGGACCACCTTGATAGTCATGTTTGCTCTATAGATTCCTCCCACGCCCTCCCCAGCAGCTGTGGGACCACCTCGATAGTCATGTTTGCTCTATGGATTCCCCCCACGCCCCCTCCAGCAGCTGTAAGACCACCTCTATAGTCATGTTTGCTCTATGGATTCCCCCTACACCCTCTCCAGCAGATGTGGGACCACCTTGATAGTAATGTTTGCTCTATGGATCTCCCCACGCACCCTCCAGCAGATGTGGGACCACCTCCATAGTCATGTTTGCTCTATGGATTCCCCCCCACGCCCTCTCCAGCAGCTGTAAGACCACCTCTATAGTCATGTTTGCTCAATGGATTCCCCCTACACCCTCTCCAGCAGCTGTGGGACCACCTTGATAGTAATGTTTGCTCTATGGATCCCCCCACGCCCCCTCCAGTAGCTGTGGGACCACCTCCATAGTCATGTTTGCTCTATGGATTTCCCCCACGCCCTCTCCAGCAGCTGTGGGACCACCTCTATAGTCACGTTTGGTCTATGAATCCCCCCCACGCCCTCTCTAGCAGCTGTGGGACCACCTCCATAGTCATGCTTGCTCTGTGGATTCCCCCACGCCCTCTCCAGCAGCTGTGGGACCACTTCGATAGTCATGTTTGCTCTATGGATCCCCCCACGCCCTCTCTAGCAGCTGCGGGACCACCTCAATAGTCATGTTTGCTCCATGGATCCCCCACGCCCCCTCCAGCAGCTGTAGGATGCACTGCAGTCAGGATGGCTCCAGATACCTGTGACAACCTACCAGGACCTTACTGAATCCCTCCCAGCACACAGCAGTTACTCCTGCTCTGAGGAATTGTGTGATCAGAGGATCCGACTGTATCCAGGTGTGGGAGCATCCCTCAGTGACTAGAGCTGCAGCTATCTGAAGCTGATTGTGTCCAAGACCCTGAACCTGTCTAGAGGAACGAGGATTGCTTTCAGGAACACTGTGATGAGAGCTGAGGAGAGCTGCGGTACCGCATACTTGTTGGAGAGGCATTTCACCAGCGGATGCAGAGTAGACCCAGGTCGGTAAGATCGTGCACGCACCTCATTACAGTGTTGGAGCCTAGAGACTGAGACCAGGCTTGTAGTTAGTTAGTGTCTCTGTTTGTGTCAGGCCATAAGTGTTAGTACTGTCCATTGCAAGGACTCCATAACTTAAAGTGACATTTCATAATGGAGAGCTGATAAATTTCACACAAACTCAAGCCAGGCTGGTGTTTTGCTCAGAAGGAATACTCAGGCATGTGCTACAGGACCAGTTATGGGAGGGGGAATACTGTAGAGCACTGTAACATTGTAAGCTGTTGTGCTGCACCGCAGGCTAGCCCGTACCACACACCCATACAGTTATTTTTGTTTTTTAGGGTAATAACAGGTAAGGTGTGGCTGTTTAGTTGTGCCCACCAGTAGGTCAATTACTGCACTTTCCTCCTGCATCCATCGGAGGGCGCGCGCTGTGCAGCACAAGGGCCTCAGCCATTGGGCTGGGTGTATGTAAATTTATGTTCCCAGCATTTGTGATTGTGTTCATTACCACTGGAGATGAGCGAATTTCATATTTTGAAATTCATCCATGCTTCGTTTGGTGGTAAAAGCAGAATTGCGTTATGGATTCTGTTACCACGGACGATAACGCAATTCTATAATAGAAGTCTATGGGCTGCAAAACGCATCAGTCTGGTTTCCGTTATGCAGTGGAGTCCTCTCCTGCATAACGGAAACAAGACGGATCCGTTTTGCAGCTCATAGACTTCTATTATGATAGAATGAATAACGGAATGCCTCTAAAGGCATTCCGTTATGTATTCCGTCATAGGATTGCGTTATGGTCCATGGTAACGGAATCCATAACACAGTTCTGCTTTTACCACCAAACGAAGCGTGAACGAATTTCATAACATGAAATTCGCTCATCTCTAATTACCACGTTTAAGTAAAATTCTGTTTTGGCAAAAGCTGGTGGTGGAGTTGTTTTCCTCATTCGTGACTTCGCTGTATCCAAGTGTATTGTCCGAATGTGTGTTTAGCATGGCTGGGGGGGTGATCACGGACAGTCGCATCTGCCTGTCCACAGCCAACGTGGACAAGCTTGCATTCATTGAAATGAACCAGGCATGGATCCCACAGGACTTGTCCGTACCTTGGGCAGAGAAGAGAGGTATACCAGCCGCACCCAGACATTGTTATAGTTCAGTGCACTTTTTCTGCTCTCTTTGCAATTTCCCAATGTTTTTGGGGCCACCAAAAAATAAAAATGTTGGCTACCTCCTCCGCCTCTTCCACCACGCCACGTCTCCCATGATGGAGAACTTCTATTATGCGAAGTACGCGTGCATGGTATTGTATGCAAAGCCATGCACCTGTGGCCAGGAGTGTTTGCTTTGTCTGTCAGTCTTTGGCCTACCATTTACAGCACTTTATAAATTAGACTAGACCAGGGATGCCCAACCAGTGGCCCTCCAGCTGTTGCAAAACTACAACTCCCAGCATGGCCGGACAGCCTACAGCTATCAGCAAACAGGAGGGCATGATGAGAGTTGTAGTTTTACAACAGCTGGAGGGTCGCAGGTTGAGCATCCCTGGACTAGACGTATTGCTATTAGTCTGCCCTCTGGTGGTTCTTTATCAGTATGACAGGTTCATATTGATTGACTGGTTATTATTATGTGCATGAAAATGTGGCGCAAGTGAACTGAAATTAGGCGCCCGTCTCAATGAAAGAGCCACTTCTTAGCCAAAATGTGGTACAACTCACCAGCCCTGGAGCAGAGTAGAAATTAGAATGTTTTTGTGACTATGTTCGCTGAAGCTGACAGTCTATGTCTCCTCTTTATATGCGCTTCTTTTTTTGTGAAAAATAAACTTTTATTTTATGTAAATGAGCCTCTAGGAGAAATGGGGATGTTGCCCCTACTCCTAGAGGCTCAGTTCTTCCTTCTGTGGTCACGCCCTCATCATGTTGATTGACAGGGCCATGCAATGTTCACATAATCCTGCCTATCCCTGTCAATCAACATGATGAGGGCGTGACCACAGGAGGAAGAACTGAGCCTCTAGGAGTAGGGGCAATACCCCCATTGTTCCAAGAGGCTCATTTACATAAAATAAAAGTTAATTATTCACAAAACGGAGGCACATAAGAACAAAGAGGCAAAGCTGACATTTGCGCATGTCTGAAGTCAGCCAATTTACAAATAACCATGTTCCTGATGATAGAAGCCCTTTAAACCACCAAGGGGAAGATTTACTAAGAAAATTGCACTGGAATGTGGCATAAGGGGGAACATTTATGAGGGGAATGATTGGTCAGCTTTTCCTCGAGGCTGCACTGGCACCCTTTGCATCAAATTTATGAAATGTTGCACATTGTTTGTTAAATTTGACGCCAATAATTTTATTTATTTTTTACACCCCCTACTGGAGCGCATTTTGCTGCTTTTTAAAAAAAATATAAATTTGCAGAGATTCATCTCGGTACACCTAATTAATATAAATGACCACACCCACTTCCCCACCCGCTATTCAAAACAAGGGAGTCCTGTGAGATGCACCCTGTGATAAATGTGCCGCTGTTTATGTATCTGCTCCAGGACCCGTGACTAGGAGAGAATCCAGCCAGGGCCCCATCTACAGCGGCCACTACTCTCATCATCCCTCCAATAACATTACTCTGGGGAAATGCTTAGAATGTAATTCCACATGGTGCTCATGAACATGTCTGCAGCAGGCGTAAAAAGAAACCATAGTACCCCAAGGTAAAATGCAGATCCCCCACCACCACTAATACCACACCTTTATGCCCAGAATTGGGACTGGAGTTATGGCATCCAATGCATGGGCCACGTCTGTGTGTCTGGCGCAAATGGATGCAGACCCATTCAACTTTTATGGGTCCATGATCCGTTTGTATCGCAAAAAAATTGAACAAATTCTATTGTTTTGCGGTGTGAAAGCACGGAGAGAAACCCCATAGAAGTGCTCCGTAGTGATTTGTGGGGTTCCGTGCCTCTGTTCCGCAACCGCACCTTCACTTGAACGGGTCCGGATCCGTGTTGGGGTGCAAAAATGTCCGTGGCTCGTATATTACAGACGCGCCGGCCGTCCCCTGTCCGCCTGTATAAAGCGCAAACCTGCGTAATGACGTATACAGCGGCCTGAGGAAGCGCGATCCCGCGCGCAAAACGGCCGTCGCCGCTTGCAACATTGTGTCCGCCCCTGGATCCTTCATGTGTCGACTTCTAAGGAAGCCTGAATAAAGATACTTACTTACATCCCGGTGAGTGCCGCAACTCTGTTACTTTTCTCTCTTCACATCGTATATTACAGACCCCTAACACTAATACAGACATGGCCGGGCAACAGTCATGTGAGTGAAGCTTAAATGTACAGACTTCTATACTGAATCCTCCCTAAATGCATCGGTAAAAAGGTGAGGGGGACAAAGCAATGTGCCTAAAAGCACCACTAGGGGGAGCGAAGAGCACATGCATATGCAGTCAGTAATGAACCATATTACATGGTATAGATCTGTGAACCGTGAGCTCCACCTGGTGGCATCTACAGGTAACAGCTTTAATTGTGTAAGGGCAAAGAGAAGAGTTCAGAGCTAAGCCCCTTCCCGGTACTGCCCCCTGCTGTACCGTAAGTATATGTATGCCACTGTATGTGGCTTCAAGAGTATGTCAATTGGCACAACTTATCATGAAAATTCTGATTTGTTACTTTATCTGTACTCAGAGAATTATCACTGTGTTGTCTGTGGTGTTACATAGGACTGCAGGTGACATCTACCACATTATCTGTACTCAGAGAATTATCACTGTGTTATCTGTGGTGTTACATAGGACTGCAGGTGACATCTACTACATTATCTGTACTCAGAGAGTTATCACTGTGTTGTCTGTGGTTTTACATAGGACTGCAGGTGACATCTACTACATTATCTGTACTCAGAGAGTTATCACGGTGTTATCTGTGGTGTTACATAGGACTGCAGGTGACATCTACTACATTATCTGTACTCAGAGAGTTATCACGGTGTTATCTGTGGTGTTACATAGGACTGCAGGTGACATCTACTACATTATCTATAATCAGAGAGTTATCACTGTGTTATCTGTGGTGTTACATAGGACTGCAGGTGACATCTACTACATTATCTGTACTCAGTTATCACTGTGTTATCTGTGGCGTTACATAGGACTGCAGGTGACATCTACTACATTATCTGTACTCAGAGAGTTATCACTGTGTTATCTGTGGTGTTACATAGGACTGCAGGTGACATCTACTACACTATCTGTACTCAGAGAGTTATCACTGTGTTATCTGTGGTGTTACATAGGACTGCAGGTGACATCTACTACATTATCTGTACTCAGAGAGCTATCACTGTGTTATCTGTGGTGTTACATAGGACTGCAGGTGACATCTACTACATTATCTGTACACAGAGAGTTATCACTGTGTTATCTGTGGTGTTACATAGGACTGCAGGTGACATCTACTACATTATCTGTACTCAGAGAGTTATCACTGTGTTATCGGCGGTGTTACATAGGACTGCAGGTGACATCTACTACATTATCTATAATCAGAGAGTTATCACTGTGTTATCTGTGGTATTACATAGGACTGCAGGTGACATCTACTACATTATCTGTACACAGAGAGTTATCACTGTGTTATCTGTGGTGTTACATAGGACTGCAGGTGACATCTACTACATTATCTATAATCAGAGAGTTATCACTGTGTTATCTGTGGTGTTACATAGGACTGCAGGTGACATCTACTACATTATCTGTACTCAGAGAGTTATCACTGTGTTATCGGCGGTGTTACATAGGACTGCAGGTGACATCTACTACATTATCTATAATCAGAGAGTTATCACTGTGTTATCTGTGGTATTACATAGGACTGCAGGTGACATCTACTACATTATCTGTACACAGAGAGTTATCACTGTGTTATCTGTGGTGTTACATAGGACTGCAGGTGACATCTACTACATTATCTATAATCAGAGAGTTATCACTGTGTTATCTGTGGTGTTACATAGGACTGCAGGTGACATCTACTGCATTATCTTTGTATGACTGGCCGTAGCATTCTTCCTGCTGCGGGGGTGAATGATCACATGACCATGATTTCAGTCTCAGCGTTTATTACATCACGCACATTTGGCGCGCTGCTCGCTATGTTCGGAACTTCTTAATTGGTGCAGTCATAGTGCAAGTCTACTGACCATAAAACGTTGATCGACGTACTTAGAGTGCAGAGCGAGCGGCCGCCATCTGAACACTATCACACATATGGGACGCCGCCATCTGCTCCACTTCCACAGTTTCACTTCATAAAAAAAGATTCCAAGTTGAAAAAAAGCCTGAATATTTACAAATCTATAAGTGGTGATTCCCGATTACGCAGTCTCTACCCTCTCACCCCCTATATCTGTTCAAAGGAAGGGCGGTCATGTGATTATGTTCTGGTCATGTCCAGCAAGGATGCAGCTTGGACACCGCAGGAACAGTCTGTGGATACTGCAGCTGAGGCCTCAGTTCTTCTTATGGAGAAATTTCATCTTGTTTCCTGGAGAAAGAGACAAGCTGTGAGCGACCGATCTCTCCCAAGATTCAGGGGCGCTACCCCTGAACCCCCCCCCCCCCCCCTCACATCCCCACCTTACTGGACCAATATCTAAACAGTGCTGTGTTCTGCTGTAACGCATTGCGCCAGATGTGTTTACTGGGTTATCAGCCATTTCAGGCCGGGGAGAGGATGACTGTAGGACAGGAGAATACAGTCTATTGCTCCCTGTTATCAGCCATTTCAGGGGAGAGGATGACTGTAGGACAGGAGAATACAGACTATTGCCCCCTGTTATCAGCCATTTCAGGGGAGAGGATGACTGTAGGACAGGAGAATACAATCTATTGCTCCCTGTTATCAGACATTTCAGGGGAGAGGATGACTGTAGGACAGGAGAATACAATCTATTGCCCCCTGTTATCAGCCATTTCAGGGGAGAGGATGACTGTAGGACAGGAGAATACAGTCTATTGCCCCCTGTTATCAGCCATTTCAGGGGAGAGGATGACTGTAGGACAGGAGAATACAGTCTATTGCCCCCTGTTATCAGCCATTTCAGGGGAGAGGATGACTGTAGGACAGGAGAATACAGTCTATTGCCCCCTGTTATCAGACATTTCAGGGGAGAGGATGACTGTAGGACAGGAGAATACAGTCTATTGCCCGCTGTTATCAGCCATTTCAGGGGAGAGGATGACTGTAGGACAGGAGAATACAATCTATTGCCCCCTGTTATCAGCCATTTCAGAGGAGAGGATGACTGTAGGACAGGAGAATACAGTCTATTGCTCCCTGTTATCAGCCATTTCAGGGGAGAGGATGACTGTAGGACAGGAGAGTACAGTCTATTGTCCCCTGTTATCAGCCATTTCAGGGGAGAGGATGACTGTAGGACAGGAGAATACAGTCTATTGCTCCCTGTTATCAGCCATTTCAGGGGAGAGGATGACTGTAGGACAGGAGAATACAGTCTATTGCCCCCTGTTATCAGCCATTTCAGGGGAGAGGATGACTGTAGGACAGGAGAATACAATCTATTGCTCCCTGTTATCAGCCATTTCAGGGGAGAGGATGACTGTAGGACAGGAGAATACAATCTATTGCCCCCTGTTATCAGCCATTTCAGGGGAGAGGATGACTGTAGGACAGGAGAATACAGTCTATTGCCCCCTGTTATCAGCCATTTCAGGGGAGAGGATGACTGTAGGACAGGAGAATACAGTCTATTGCCCCCTGTTATCAGCCATTTCTGGGGAAAGGATGACTGTAGGACAGGAGAATACAATCTATTGCCCCCTGTTATCAGCCATTTCAGAGGAGAGGATGACTGTAGGACAGGAGAATACAGTCTATTGCTCCCTGTTATCAGCCATTTCAGGGGAGAGGATGACTGTAGGACAGGAGAATACAGTCTATTGCCCCCTGTTATCAGCCATTTCAGGGGAGAGGATAACTGTAGGACAGGAGAATACAGTCTATTGCCCCCTGTTATCAGCCATTTCAGGGGAGAGGATGACTGTAGGACAGGAGAATACAGTCTATTGCTCCCTGTTATCAGCCATTTCAGGGGAGAGGATGACTGTAGGACAGGAGAATACAGTCTATTGCCCCCTGTTATCAGCCATTTCAGAGGAGAGGATGACTGTAGGACAGGAGAATACAGTCTATTGCCCCCTGTTATCAGCCATTTCAGGGGAGAGGATGACTGTAGGACAGGAGAATACAATCTATTGCCCCCTGTTATCAGCCATTTCAGGGGAGAGGATGACTGTAGGACAGGAGAATACAATCTATTGCCCCCTGTTATCAGCCATTTCAGAGGAGAGGATGACTGTAGGACAGGAGAATACAGTCTATTGCTCCCTGTTATCAGCCATTTCAGAGGAGAGGATGACTGTAGGACAGGAGTATACAGTCTATTGCCCCCTGTTATCAGCCATTTCAGGGGAGAGGATAACTGTAGGACAGGAGAATACAATCTATTGCCCCCTGTTATCAGACATTTCAGGGGAGAGGATGACTGTAGGACAGGAGAATACAGTCTATTGCCCCCTGTTATCAGCCATTTCAGGGGAGAGGATAACTGTAGGACAGGAGAATACAATCTATTGCCCCCTGTTATCAGGCATTTCAGGGGAGAGGATGACTGTAGGACAGGAGAATACAATCTATTGCCCCCTGTTATCAGCCATTTCAGGGGAGAGGATGACTGTAGGACAGGAGAATACAGTCTATTGCCCCCTGTTATCAGCCATTTCAGGGGAGAGGATGACTGTAGGACAGGAGAATACAGTCTATTGCCCCCTGTTATCAGCCATTTCTGGGGAAAGGATGACTGTAGGACAGGAGAATACAGTCTATTGCCCCCTGTTATCAGCCATTTCAGAGGAGAGGATGACTGTAGGACAGGAGAATACAGTCTATTGCCCCCTGTTATCAGCCATTTCAGGGGAGAGGATAACTGTAGGACAGGAGAATACAATCTATTGCCCCCTGTTATCAGGCATTTCAGGGGAGAGGATGACTGTAGGACAGGAGAATACAATCTATTGCCCCCTGTTATCAGCCATTTCAGGGGAGAGGATGACTGTAGGACAGGAGAATACAGTCTATTGCCCCCTGTTATCAGCCATTTCAGGGGAGAGGATGACTGTAGGACAGGAGAATACAGTCTATTGCTCCCTGTTATCAGCCATTTCAGGGGAGAGGATGACTGTAGGACAGGAGAATACAGTCTATTGCCCCCTGTTATCAGCCATTTCAGAGGAGAGGATGACTGTAGGACAGGAGAATACAGTCTATTGCCCCCTGTTATCAGCCATTTCAGGGGAGAGGATGACTGTAGGACAGGAGAATACAATCTATTGCCCCCTGTTATCAGCCATTTCAGGGGAGAGGATGACTGTAGGACAGGAGAATACAATCTATTGCCCCCTGTTATCAGCCATTTCAGAGGAGAGGATGACTGTAGGACAGGAGAATACAGTCTATTGCCCCCTGTTATCAGCCATTTCAGGGGAGAGGATGACTGTAGGACAGGAGAATACAGTCTATTGCCCCCTGTTATCAGCCATTTCAGGGGAGAGGATGACTGTAGGACAGGAGAATACAATCTATTGCCCCCTGTTATCAGCCATTTCAGGGGGAGAGGATGACTGTAGGACAGGAGAATACAGTCTATTGCCTCCTGTTATCAGCCATTTCAGGTGAGAGGATGACTGTAGGACAGGAGAATACAGTCTATTGCCCCCTGTTATCAGCCATTTCAGGGGAGAGGACGACTGTAGGACAGGAGAATACAGTCCATTGCTCCCTGTTATCGGCCATTTCAGGGGAGAGGATGACTGTAGGACAGGAGAATACAGTCTATTGCTCCCTGTTATCAGCCATTTCAGGCCGGGGAGAGGATGACTGTAGGACAGGAGAATACAATCTATTGCTCCCTGTTATCAGCCATTTCAGGGGAGAGGACGACTGTAGGACAGGAGAATACAGTCTATTGCCCCCTGTTATCAGCCATTTCAGGGGAGAGGACGACTGTAGGACAGGAGAATACAGTCTATTGCTCCCTGTTATCGGCCATTTCAGGGGAGAGGATGACTGTAGGACAGGAGAATACAGTCTATTGCCCCCTGTTATCAGCCATTTCAGGGGAGAGGATGACTGTAGGACAGAAGAATACAGTCTATTGCCCCCTGTTATCAGCCATTTCAGGGGAGACGACGACTGTAGGACAGGAGAATACAGTCTATTGCTCCCTGTTATCGGCCATTTCAGGGGAGAGGATGACTGTAGGACAGGAGAATACAGTCTATTGCCCCCTGTTATCAGCCATTTCAGGGGAGAGGATGACTGTAGGACAGGAGAATACAGTCTATTGCTCCCTGTTATCAGCCATTTCAGGGGAGAGGATGACTGTAGGACAGGAGAATACAGTCTATTGCTCTCTGTTATCAGCCATTTCAGGGGAGAGGATGACTGTAGGACAGGAGAATACAGTCTATTGCTCCCTGTTATCAGCCATTTCAGGGGAGAGGATGACTGTAGGAGAGGAGAATACAGTCTATTGCTCCCTGTTATCAGCCATTTCAGGCCGGGGAGAGGATGACTGTAGGACAGGAGAATACAGTCTATTGCCCCCTGTTATCAGCCATTTCAGGGGAGAGGATGACTGTAGGACAGGAGAATACAGTCTATTGCCCCCTGTTATCAGCCATTTCAGGCCGGGGAGAGGATGACTGTAGGACAGGAGAATACAATCTATTGCCCCCTGTTATCAGCCATTTCAGGGGAGAGGATGACTGTAGGACAGGAGAATACAGTCTATTGCTCCCTGTTATCAGCCATTTCAGGGGAGAGGATGACTGTAAGACAGGAGAATACAGTCTATTGCTCCCTGTTATCAGCCATTTCAGGGGAGAGGATGACTGTAGGACAGGAGAATATAGTATATTGCCCCCTGTTATCAGCCATTTCAGGGGAGAGGATGACTGTAGGACAGGAGAATACAGTCTATTGCTCCCTGTTATCAGCCATTTCAGGGGAGAGGATGACTGTAGGACAGGAGAATACAGTCTATTGCTCCCTGTTATCAGACATTTCAGGGGAGAGGATGACTGTAGGACAGGAGAATACAGTCTATTGCTCCCTGTTATCAGCCATTTCAGGCCGGGGAGAGGATGACTGTAGGGCAGGAGAATACAGTCTATTGCCCCCTGTTATCAGCTATTTCAGGGGAGAGGATGACTGTAGGACAGGAGAATACAATCTATTGCTCCCTGTTATCAGACATTTCAGAGGAGAGGATGACTGTAGGACAGGAGAATACAGTCTATTGCCCCCTGTTATCAGCCATTTCAGGGGAGAGGATGACTGTAGGACAGGAGAATACAGTCTATTGCCCCCTGTTATCAGCCATTTCAGGGGAGAGGATGACTGTAGGACAGGAGAATACAATCTATTGCCCCCTGTTATCAGCCATTTCAGGGGAGAGGATGACTGTAGGACAGGAGGATACAGTCTATTGCTCTCTGTTATCAGCCATTTCAGAGGAGAGGATGACTGTAGGACAGGAGAATACAGTCTATTGCTTTCTGTTATAAGCCATTTCAGGAGAGAGGATGACTGTAGGACAGGAGAATACAGTCTATTGCTCCTTGTTATCAGACATTTCAGGGGAGAGGATGACTGTAGGACAGGAGAATACAGTCTATTGCCCCCTGTTATCAGCCATTTCAGGGGAGAGGATGACTGTAGGACAGGAGAATACAGTCTATTGCTCCCTGTTATCAGCCATTTCAGGGGAGAGGATGACTGTAGGACAGGAGAATACAGTCTATTGCCCCTGTTATCAGCCATTTCAGGGGAGAGGATGACTGTAGGACAGGAGAATACAGTCTATTGCCCCCTGTTATCAGCCATTTCAGGGGAGAGGATGACTGTAGGACAGGAGAATACAGTCTATTGCTCCCTGTTATGAGTCATTTCAGAGGGGAGGATGACTGTAGGACAGGAGAATACAGTCTATTGCTCCCTGTTATCAGCCATTTCAGAGGAGAGGATGACTGTAGGACAGGAGAATACAGTCTATTGCCCCCTGTTATCAGCCATTTCAGGGAGAGGATGACTGTAGGACAGGAGAATACAGTCTATTGCCCCCTGTTATCAGCCATTTCAGGGGAGAGGATGACTGTAGGACAGGAGAATACAGTCTATTGCACCTGTTATCAGCCATTTCAGGGGAGAGGATGACTGTAGGACAGGAGAATACAGTCTATTGCCCCCTGTTATCAGCCATTTCAGGGAGAGGATGACTGTAGGACAGGAGAATACAGTCTATTGCTCCCTGTTATCAGCCATTTTAGGGAGAGGATGACTGTAGGACAGGAGAATACAGTCTATTGCCCCCTGTTATCAGCCATTTCAGGGGAGAGGATGACTGTAGGACAGGAGAATACAGTCTATTGCCCCCTGTTATCAGCCATTTCAGGGGAGAGGATGACTGTAGGACAGGAGAATACAGTCTATTGACCCTGTTATCACCCATTTCAGAGGAGAGGATGACTGTAGGACAGGAGAATACAGTCTATTGCCCCCTGTTATCAGCCATTTCAGGGGAGAGGACGACTGTAGGACAGGAGAATACAGTCTATTGCTCCCTGTTATCAGCCATTTCAGGGGAGAGGATGACTGTAGGACAGGAGAATACAGTCTACTGCCCCCTGGTATCAGCCATTTCAGGGGAGAGGATGACTGTAGGACAGGAGAATACAGTCTATTGCTCCCTGTTATCAGCCATTTCAGGGGAGAGGATGACTGTAGGACAGGAGAATACAGTCTATTGCTTCCTGTTATCAGCCATTTCAGGGGAGAGGATGACTGTAGGACAGGAGAATACAATCTATTGCCCCCTGTTATCAGCCATTTCAGGAGAGAGGATGACTGTAGGACAGGAGAATACAATCTATTGCCCCCTGTTATCAGCCATTTCAGGGGAGAGGATGACTGTAGGACAGGAGAATACAGTCTATTGCTCTCTGTTATCAGCCATCTCAGGGGAGAGGATGACTGTAGGACAGGAGAATACAGTCTATTGCTCCCTGTTATCAGCCATTTCAGGGGAGAGGATGACTGTAGGAGAGGAGAATACAGTCTATTGCTCCCTGTTATCAGCCATTTCAGGCCGGGGAGAGGATGACTGTAGGACAGGAGAATACAGTCTATTGCCCCCTGTTATCAGCCATTTCAGGGGAGAGGATGACTGTAGGACAGGAGAATACAGTCTATTGCCCCCTGTTATCAGCCATTTCAGGCCGGGGAGAGGATGACTGTAGGACAGGAGAATACAATCTATTGCCCCCTGTTATCAGCCATTTCAGGGGAGAGGATGACTGTAGGACAGGAGAATACAGTCTATTGCTCCCTGTTATCAGCCATTTCAGGGGAGAGGATGACTGTAAGACAGGAGAATACAGTCTATTGCTCCCTGTTATCAGCCATTTCAGGGGAGAGGATGACTGTAGGACAGGAGAATATAGTATATTGCCCCCTGTTATCAGCCATTTCAGGGGAGAGGATGACTGTAGGACAGGAGAATACAGTCTATTGCTCCCTGTTATCAGCCATTTCAGGGGAGAGGATGACTGTAGGACAGGAGAATACAGTCTATTGCTCCCTGTTATCAGACATTTCAGGGGAGAGGATGACTGTAGGACAGGAGAATACAGTCTATTGCCCCCTGTTATCAGCCATTTCAGGCCGGGGAGAGGATGACTGTAGGGCAGGAGAATACAGTCTATTGCCCCCTGTTATCAGCCATTTCAGGGGAGAGGATGACTGTAGGACAGGAGAATACAATCTATTGCTCCCTGTTATCAGACATTTCAGAGGAGAGGATGACTGTAGGACAGGAGAATACAGTCTATTGCCCCCTGTTATCAGCCATTTCAGGGGAGAGGATGACTGTAGGACAGGAGAATACAGTCTATTGCCCCCTGTTATCAGCCATTTCAGGGGAGAGGATGACTGTAGGACAGGAGAATACAATCTATTGCCCCCTGTTATCAGCCATTTCAGGGGAGAGGATGACTGTAGGACAGGAGGATACAGTCTATTGCTCTCTGTTATCAGCCATTTCAGAGGAGAGGATGACTGTAGGACAGGAGAATACAGTCTATTGCTTTCTGTTATCAGCCATTTCAGGAGAGAGGATGACTGTAGGACAGGAGAATACAGTCTATTGCTCCTTGTTATCAGACATTTCAGGGGAGAGGATGACTGTAGGACAGGAGAATACAGTCTATTGCCCCCTGTTATCAGCCATTTCAGGGGAGAGGATGACTGTAGGACAGGAGAATACAGTCTATTGCTCCCTGTTATCAGCCATTTCAGGGGAGAGGATGACTGTAGGACAGGAGAATACAGTCTATTGCCCCTGTTATCAGCCATTTCAGGGGAGAGGATGACTGTAGGACAGGAGAATACAGTCTATTGCCCCCTGTTATCAGCCATTTCAGGGGAGAGGATGACTGTAGGACAGGAGAATACAGTCTATTGCTCCCTGTTATGAGTCATTTCAGAGGGGAGGATGACTGTAGGACAGGAGAATACAGTCTATTGCTCCCTGTTATCAGCCATTTCAGAGGAGAGGATGACTGTAGGACAGGAGAATACAGTCTATTGCCCCCTGTTATCAGCCATTTCAGGGAGAGGATGACTGTAGGACAGGAGAATACAGTCTATTGCCCCCTGTTATCAGCCATTTCAGGGGAGAGGATGACTGTAGGACAGGAGAATACAGTCTATTGCACCTGTTATCAGCCATTTCAGGGGAGAGGATGACTGTAGGACAGGAGAATACAGTCTATTGCCCCCTGTTATCAGCCATTTCAGGGAGAGGATGACTGTAGGACAGGAGAATACAGTCTATTGCTCCCTGTTATCAGCCATTTTAGGGAGAGGATGACTGTAGGACAGGAGAATACAGTCTATTGCCCCCTGTTATCAGCCATTTCAGGGGAGAGGATGACTGTAGGACAGGAGAATACAGTCTATTGCCCCCTGTTATCAGCCATTTCAGGGGAGAGGATGACTGTAGGACAGGAGAATACAGTCTATTGACCCTGTTATCACCCATTTCAGAGGAGAGGATGACTGTAGGACAGGAGAATACAGTCTATTGCCCCCTGTTATCAGCCATTTCAGGGGAGAGGACGACTGTAGGACAGGAGAATACAGTCTATTGCTCCCTGTTATCAGCCATTTCAGGGGAGAGGATGACTGTAGGACAGGAGAATACAGTCTACTGCCCCCTGGTATCAGCCATTTCAGGGGAGAGGATGACTGTAGGACAGGAGAATACAGTCTATTGCTCCCTGTTATCAGCCATGTCAGGGGAGAGGATGACTGTAGGACAAGAGAATACAATCTATTGCCCCCTGTTATCAGCCATTTCAGGGGAGAGGATGACTGTAGGACAGGAGAATACAGTCTATTGTTCCCTGTTATCAGCCATTTCAGGGGAGAGGATGACTGTAGGACAGGAGAATACAGTCTATTGCTCCCTGTTATCAGCCATTTCAGGGGAGAGGATGACTGTAGGACAGGAGAATACAGTCTATTGCCCCCTGTTATCAGCCATTTCAGGAGAGAGGATGACTGTAGGACAGGAGAATACAATCTATTGCCCCCTGTTATCAGCCATTTCAGCGGAGAGGATGACTGTAGGACAGGAGAATACAGTTTATTGCCCCCTGTTATTAGACATTTCAGGGGGAGAGGATGACTGTAGGACAGGAGAATACAGTCTATTGCTTCCTGTTATCAGCCATTTCAGGGGAGAGGATGACTGTAGGACAGGAGAATACAATCTATTGCCCCCTGTTATCAGCCATTTCAGGAGAGAGGATGACTGTAGGACAGGAGAATACAATCTATTGCCCCCTGTTATCAGCCATTTCAGGGGAGAGGATGACTGTAGGACAGGAGAATACAGTTTATTGCCCCCTGTTATTAGACATTTCAGGGGGAGAGGATGACTGTAGGACAGGAGAATACAGTCTATTGCCCCCTGTTATCAGCCATTTCAGGGGAGAGGATGACTGTAGGACAGGAGAATACAGTCTATTGCCTCCTGTTATCAGCCATTTCAGGGGAGAGGATGACTGTAGGACAGGAGAATACAGTCTATTGCCCCCTGTTATCAGCCATTTCAGGGGAGAGGATGACTGTAGGACAGGAGAATACAGTCTGTTGTCCCCTGTTATCAGCCATTTCAGGAGAGAGGATGACTGTAGGACAGGAGAATACAATCTATTGCCCCCTGTTATCAGCCATTTCAGGGGAGAGGATGACTGTAGGACAGGAGAATACAATCTATTGCTTTCTGTTATCAGCCATTTCAGGCCGGGGAGAGGATGACTGTAGTGGCTCTGGGGTCTTTCCGATATCACGTGTACAGTGGGTGTCTGAGTGGAGAACTCACCGAGGCCTCTCCAGAACTTGTTGACGCCGCTTTGCTCGTGCTCTGGGAGCTCCTCCAGATACTGCTCCACTCGTTGCTCAAACAGCCCTGGAGAGAGAAGAAAGAATAGTGATATCTCCTATCTGAGTGTTCTTTGGTGACACAATGAGAGTGTCCCTATGTCCACCATTTACCTTTTGCTCGACATTTACGCAGCTCTCTGTCCTGGATGAACCCAGCGAACATCTGAGACTCCATGAAGACCTCCAGGAATCGGCGGATGCTCTTGGAGGCCACAGATTTGCGGAAAGCTTCTCTCTGGAAGACTCTCTCCCCCCGTTCGTTTTGAGCCAGGAACAGGGAATAATGGCCGATGGTCTCCACAAAGAAGCGGATGAAGACCTCGGACACTAGACCATTCAGCGTGTTACACTCTAAGAGATGGAAAAAGTGAGAAGCAGCAGTCACACCCTGCAACACTGAATAGTCCGGCACCTGATGGTCTGAAAGTCTGACAATCCCTATGTGACCCTAACCTTATTAGCATCAACTTCTACATGAAGAAGAGCTGGAAAACACATCAACGTCACTAAGGTGTAAAGCTGAGCAGTGTTTGCTGGTTTATCCAAATTTTATTGTATATTCTATACATGGCAAGTATGCCTCCATACAATCCCACATCCCGTGAGACAGTCCTAGATTTTGGGCGCTGTCCCCAGAAATCTGCCACATGTCCCAATACCAACTGTATCTGGATATCTAGGAATGCAATGGTGAAGTGGCAGTCTACTCCCTACTCCAATATCCACCCTGCGACCCCTGCCATCAGGGGCATCATTAATAAAAAGGAACACTATTATTGTATGGGGTCTGCAGGATTGAGGATTGTGCACCACCAGTTTTGAGATGCATCTTCTTTAGTGGTGCTATGTAAGATGAGCTTCTCATTTTGCTTATTCAGGTGCATTACAGTGTGTCAGAGCCCTTTCATATTGTCCGTTGTGCACAAGTTTCAGGAGTTTTCAGCCTCTAGATGCATAAAAAAAATGTTCTCATTCACTGACAGCAAGCAGAGATCTTAAAAATGGTGAAGAATTCAAACACAAAGGGGGACATTTATCAATGCCACTATTGTGGCATGAATAAGTCCCAAGTTATGGCACATGCCATATTTGGACTATAATTTGGTACTTTTTGAGCTTTTTTCCACTTTTCTGAAGTCATGAGAAAAGGGTGGGGCTTAACGGGAGGGGCAGAGCCAAATGTGGATCACCGGATTCACTATAACTTGAAGAAGCACTCCCACAATTTTCTTTCTCTCTAACCTGTTAGAAAGGTACATGATGTAAACAGTAGTGAAGGTAACTCTGAGTGATAACTTTCCTTCTGATCCTCACTCTGATTTCCATCTCTATTCATTCCTCTGAGACTGACATTGGGGCTCCCATAGGAACACATAGAGAAACGGACTTCCTGTCCACACATAAGATGATGTGTCAGTTGGAGATGACAGTGTTGATCACATGACACAGCTGAGGATCAAAAGGAAGGGGATAACTACAATAACCGTTAAGAAGATTACCATCACTACCGTTTACATCATGTACCTTTCTAACAGGTCAGAGAATACAAATCTTTGTAGGGTGCTTCGAGAGCCAGAGATGTGACTCCAGTGCAGGTGGATAGGAACGCCAGTCTTCATAAATGTCCCCCATTGTCTATTAGAAAGTAGCAGATTTTCCATTATATGAGGATTATAGGACCGTGTTCCTCAACTCCAGTCCTCAGGGCCCACCTGCCCGTTATGACCTGAAAATATCCCACAGAATGAATACCTGTGGTAAGTCCTGATGCATGGACACTAATCACCTGCTCAATACTAAGGAAATCATGAAAACATGAGTGGCAGGTTGGCCCTAAGGACTGGAATTTAGGAACACTGTTATAGGGGATGTCCGCTCCTTAGAACATCACAGAGGTGCGTCCTCAGCTCAGAACACAGTCCTACCAGTCCGGTTCTGCAAACGGACTCCGCTCGACTGTCTTACAAACCTACTGAATCACAATAACACCCGACTTAGAGCCTTGCTGCACTCACCTTCATCAGTGTCGCTGTCCGAGTCCTGACTAATCAGCTCGCCCTTCCTCTCCAGCGCCTGCTCCAGAGCCGCCTGCAGCTTCCGGGGTAACAAGGTGTCCTCATCATCCATCTGCAAACATAGGATCATGAGCAGACATCACCCGCCGCTGTGAATACCCAGTCCCCCACAACTACAGCAGCAGACTCCACAGACTGAGGTCAGGGGCCCACAGAAGACAGTTCACACTGAGCAGTTCTCATTTATCGGAGTGATTACTATAGAAATAGAGAACTCATGACAGCAGAGCATGCAGCGCCCGGCCATTTTGTTCATTGCGCTTAATCCTAGGAATTTTCCAATTTTCCGTAGACGCGCATGTCGGGACACTTTCAGCCGGACAACGGCCGCTACATGTCACTGTCCTGGTAATGAGGGATCGCCTCAGGACTGATCTATGAATCAAATCCCAGAGTGCAAAACATTAACCCTTTAGGGGCCAAAACTGGAGTGAACTCTCACCTGTCTGATAAATCGATCAGAGCCAAGATCCACCATGAGCGCCTATGAAGAGAGAGCAAAGGTCATTGAGCGGAGACCCCCAACAATCCCTGAAATAGGGTCCGCAGCCATATCCTGAAGCCATGCCCGCAGGACAGTTATTGGCTGCACACCCCATTTCCCTTGCATAGGGGCAATACACAGCGGCTGCAGTCTCGTTCTCACCTCTTCCACTGGTAGTTCCTTCAGCTTCGGCAGTGAGTTAGAAAGCAATCCCACCAGGAAGGGTGTCGGGCAACATACAATGTCGATCATAGAGGACGGCAGCACCGGGATGAAGGTATGTTGCCAGGAAAAAGGGTAAAGAAGAGCAACGACCGCATGAGAGCAGCTGGACAAAGTGCTGTGGAGAGAGACACAAATCATCACGTGGGGGCACAGATCATCCTGTGCAAGAAGCTGTCCATACATGAATACAGGCGACTGCTCCCTGTTATCAGCCATTTCAAACAGCGAAGAGAATGACTGCAGTGTCCTTCAATAGAATGAGTGATAGGACGTGTAGAAACCTCCCGCCATATAATCACTACCATGTATGACCTATACCTCCAGTGTTGGGATCTTCTATATGGAACTGATATCAGACGCTCCAACACTGTAATAGATTTAGGACTTTAAAACAGTTTAAGCAAAAAAAACATCCTAAACAGTCTAAAACTAA
Source organism: Bufo bufo (assembly GCF_905171765.1). Taxonomy (NCBI): domain Eukaryota; kingdom Metazoa; phylum Chordata; class Amphibia; order Anura; family Bufonidae; genus Bufo; species Bufo bufo. Next base: position 151,435,593 of record NC_053398.1, on the reverse strand, counting down.
TTCAAGATTTTTTTTTTTTTTTTTTAGCAAAACAGTCTAACTAACTAAACTAACCCTGCCCCTCCTCGCTGCTGACTGGTCTGCATAGCACATCGCTGCTCCTGCCTCTCCTCGCTGCTCTCTGCTGACTGGTCTGCATAGCACATCGCTGCTCCTGCCTCTCCTCGCTGCTCTCTGCTGACTGGTCTGCATAGCACATCGCTGCTCCTGCCTCTCCTCGCTGCTCTCTGCTGACTGGTCTGCATAGCACATCGCTGCTCCTGCCTCTCCTCGCTGCTCTCTGCTGACTGGTCTGCATAGCACATCGCTGCTCCTGCCTGTCCTCGCTGATGACTGGTCTGCATAGCACATCGCTGCTCCTGCCCCTCCTCGCTGCTGACTGGTCTGCATAGCACATCGCTGCTCCTGCCTGTCCTCGCTGCCCTCCGCTGACTGGTCTGCATAGCACATCGCTGCTCCTGCCTCTCCTCGCTGCCCTCCGCTGACTGGTCTGCATAGCACATCGCTGCTCCTGCCTGTCCTCGCTGCCCTCCGCTGACTGGTCTGCATAGCACATCGCTGCTCCTGCCTCCCCTCGCTGCTCTCTGCTGACAGGTCTGCATAGCACATCGCTGCTCCTGCCTGTCCTCGCTGTCCTCCGCTGACTGGTCTGCATAGCACATCGCTGGTCCTGCCTCTCCTCGCTGCTCCCTGCTGACTGGTCTGCATAGCACATCGCTGCTCCTGCCTCTACTCGCTGCTCTCCGCTGACTGGTCTGCATAGCACATCGCTGCCCCTGCCTCTCCTCGCTGCTCTCCGCTGACTGGACTGCATAGCACATCGCTGGTCCTGCCTCTCCTCGCTGCTCTCCGCTGACTGGTCTGCATAGCACATCGCTGCTCCTGCCTGTCCTCGCTGCCCTCCGCTGACAGGTCTGCATAGCACATCGCTGCTCCTGCCTCTACTCGCTGCTCTCCGCTGACTGGTCTGCATAGCACATCGCTGCTCCTGCCTCTCCTCGCTGCCCTCCGCTGACTGGACTGCATAGCACATCGCTGCCCCTGCCTCTCCTCGCTGCTCTCCGCTGACTGGTCTGCATAGCACATCGCTGCTCCTGCCTCTCCTCGCTGCCCTCCGCTGACTGGTCTGCATAGCACATCACTGCTCCTGCCTCTCCTCGCTGCCCTCCGCTGACTGGACTGCATAGCACATCGCTGCTCCTGCCTGTCCTCACTGCCCTCCGCTGACTGGACTGCATAGCACATCGCTGCTCCTGCCTCTCCTCGCTGCTCTCCGCTGACTGGTCTGCATAGCACATCACTGCTCCTGCCTCTCCTCGCTGCCCTCCGCTGACTGGACTGCATAGCACATCGCTGCTCCTGCCTGTCCTCACTGCCCTCCGCTGACTGGACTGCATAGCACATCGCTGCTCCTGCCTCTCCTTGCTGCTCTCCGCTGACTGGACTGCATAGCACATCGCTGCTCCTGCCTGTCCTTGCTGCCCTCCGCTGACTGGACTGCATAGCACATCGCTGCTCCTGCCTGTCCTAAGTGCCTTCCGCTGACTGGACTGCATACCACATCGCTGCTCCTGCCTCTCCTCGCTGCTCTCCGCTGACTGGACTGCATAGCACATCGCTGCTCCTGCCTGTCCTTGCTGCCCTCCGCTGACTGGACTGCATAGCACATCGCTGCTCCTGCCTGTCCTCACTGCCCTCCGCTGACTGGCCTGCATAGCACATTGATGCAGGGATGCTGTTCACCAATGTGCTATGCCAGGCTTCAGGGGCGTACACAGAAATCACTGGGCCCCATAGCAAGAATCTAAATTGGGCCCCCATGCCCCATCCATAGACCCTCCCACTACTCATTCCTGCCCAGTATATAGAGCAGTGTACGGATATGTGACTTATGAGGTATAAATTACAACTCGTACATCACATATCAGTACACTGCTGTATATACTATATATCTGTACACACTGCATCTATTATACCTCATACCTCACATATCAGTACACTGCTGTATATACTATATATCTGTACACACTGCATCTATTATACCTCGTACCTCACATATCAGTACACTGCTGTATATACTATATATCTGAACACACTGCATCTATTATACCTCTTACCTAACATATCAGTACACTGCTGTATATACTATATATCTATACACACTGCATCTATTATACCTCGTACCTCACATATAGTACACTGCTGTATATACTATATATCTGTACACACATCTATTATACCTCGTACCTCACATATCAGTACACTGCTGTATATACTATATATCTGTACACACTGCATCTATTATACCTCGTACCTCACATATCAGTACACTGCTGTATATACTATATATCTGTACACACTGCATCTATTATACCTCATACCTCACATATCAGTACACTGCTGTATATACTATATATCTGTACACACGGCATCTATTATACCTCGTACCTCACATATCAGTACACTGCTGTATACACTATATATCTGTACACACCACATCTATTATACCTCGTACCTCACATATCAGTACACTGCTGTATATACTATATATCTGTACACACTGCATCTATTATACCTCTTACCTCACATATCAGTACACTGCTGTATATACTATATATCTGTACACTCTGCATCTATTATACCTCATACCTCACATATCAGTACACTGCTGTATATACTATATATCTGTACACAATGCATCTATTATACCTCTTACCTCACATATCAGTACACTGCTGTATATCCTATATATCTGTACACACTGCATCTATTATAGCTCATACCTCACATATCAGTACACTGCTGTATATACTATATATCTGTACACACTGCATCTATTATACCTCGTACCTCACATATCAGTAAACTTCTGTATATACTATATATCTGTACACACCACATCTATTATACCTCGTACCTCACATATCAGTACACTGCTGTATACACTATATATCTGTACACACCACATCAATTATACCTCACATATCAGTACACTGGTGTATATACTATATATCTGTACACACGGCATCTATTATACCTCGTACCTCACATATCAGTACACTGCTGTATACACTATATATCTGTACACACCACATCTATTATACCTCGTACCTCACATATCAGTACACTGCTGTATATACTATATATCTGTACACACTGCATCTATTATACCTCATACCTCACATATCAGTACACTGCTGTATATACTATATATCTGTACACACGGCATCTATTATACCTCGTACCTCACATATCAGTACACTGCTGTATACACTATATATCTGTACACACCACATCTATTATACCTCGTACCTCACATATCAGTACACTGCTGTATATACTATATATCTGAACACACTGCATCTATTATACCTCATACCTCACATGTCAGTACACTGCTGTATACACTATATATCTGTACACTGCATCTATTATACCTCGTACCTCACATATCAGTACACTGCTGTATATACTATATATCTGTACACACCACATCAATTATACCTCGTACCTCACATATCAGTACACTGCTGTATATACTATATACCTGTACACTGCATCTATTATACCTCGTACCTCACATATCAGTACACTGCTGTATATACTATATATTTGTACACACTGCATCTATTATACCTCATACCTCACATATCAGTACACTGCTGTATATACTATATATCTATACACACTGCATCTATTATACCTCGTACCTCACATATAGTACACTGCTGTATATACTATATATCTGTACACACATCTATTATACCTCGTACCTCACATATCAGTACACTGCTGTATATCCTATATATCTGTACACACCACATCAATTATACCTTGTACCTCACATATCAGTACACTGCTGTATATACTATATACCTGTACACTGCATCTATTATACCTCGTACCTCACATATCAGTACACTGCTGTATATACTATATATCTGTACACACCACATCTATTATACCTCGTACCTCACATATCAGTACACTGCTGTATATACTATATATCTGTACACACCACATCTATTATACGTCATACCTTACATATCAGTACACTGCTGTATATACTATATATCTGTACACACCACATCAATGATACCTCACATATCAGTACACTGGTGTATATACTATATATCTGTACACAATGCATCTATTATACCTCACATATCAGTACACTGCTGTATATACTATATATCTGTTCTGTACATACTGCATTTTACCTCACATATATCAGTACACTGCTGTATATACTATATATCTGTACAAAATGCATCTATTATACCTCATACCTCACATATCAGTACACTGCTGTATATACTATATATCTGTACACACCATCTATTATACATCATACCTCACATATAGCACACTACTGTATATACTATATATCTGTACACACCACATCTATTATACGTCATACCTCACATATAGCACACTACTGTATATACTATATATCTGTACACACCACATCTATTATACGTCATACCTCACATATCAGTACACTGCTGTATATACTATATATCTGTACACACTGCATTATACCTCACATATAGTACACTGCTGTATATACTATATATCGTTACACACCACATCTATTATACCTCATACCTCACATATAGTACACTGCTGTATATACTATATATCTGTACACACCACATCTATTATACCTCGTACCTCACATATCAGTACACTGCTGTATATACTATATATCTGTACACACCACATCTATTATACCTTGTACCTCACATATCAGTACACTGCTGTATATACTATATATCTGTACACACCATCTATTATACATCGTACCTCACATATAGCACACTACTGTATATACTATATATCTGTACACACCACATCTATTATACGTCATACCTCACATATAGCACACTACTGTATATACTATATATCTGTACACACTGCATTATACCTCACATATAGTACACTGCTGTATATACTATATATCGTTACACACCACATCTATTATACCTCATACCTCACATATAGTACACTGCTGTATATACTATATATCTGTACACACCACATCTATTATACCTCGTACCTCACATATCAGTACACTGCTGTATATACTATATATCTGTACACACCACATCTATTATACCTCATACCTCACATATCAGTACACTGCTGTATATACTATATATCTGTACATACTGCATCTATTATACCTCGTACCTCACATATCAGTACACTGCTGTATATACTATATATCTGTATACACTGCATCTATTATACCTCATACCTCACATATCAGTACACTGCTGTATATACTATATATCTGTACACACCACATCAATTATACCTCACATATCAGTACACTGCTGTATATACTATATATCTGTACACACCACATCTATTATACCTTGTACCTCACATATCAGTACACTGCTGTATATACTATATATCTGTACACACCACATCTATTATACCTCGTACCTCACATATCAGTACACTGCTGTATACACTATATATCTGTACACACCACATCAATTATACCTCACATATCAGTACACTGCTGTATATACTATATATTTGTACACACGGCATCTATTATACCTCACATATCAGTACACTGGTGTATATACTATATATCTGTACACAATGCATCTATTATACCTCACATATCAGTACACTGCTGTATATACTATATATCTGTTCTGTACACACTGCATTTTACCTCACATATATCTGTACAAAATGCATCTATTATACCTCATACCTCACATATCAGTACACTGCTGTATATACTATATATTTGTACACACCATCTATTATACATCGTACCTCACATATAGCACACTACTGTATATACTATATATCTGTACACACCACATCTATTATACGTCATACCTCACATATAGCACACTACTGTATATACTATATATCTGTACACACCACATCTATTATACGTCATACCTCACATATCAGTACACTGCTGTATATACTATATATCTGTACACACTGCATTATACCTCACATATAGTACACTGCTGTATATACTATATATCGTTACACACCACATCTATTATACCTCATACCTCACATATAGTACACTGCTATATATACTATATATCTGTACACACCACATCTATTATACCTCGTACCTCACATATCAGTACACTGCTGTATATACTATATATCTGTACACACCACATCTATTATACCTCATACCTCACATATCAGTACACTGCTGTATATACTATATATCTGTACACACTGCATCTATTATACCTCGTGCCTCACATATCAGTACACTGCTGTATATACTATATATCTGTACACACCACATCTATTATACCTCATACCTCACATATCAGTACACTGCTGTATATACTATATATCTGTACACACTGCATTATACCTCACATATAGTACACTGCTGTATATACTATATATCGTTACACACCACATCTATTATACCTCATACCTCACATATAGTACACTGCTATATATACTATATATCTGTACACACCACATCTATTATACCTCGTACCTCACATATCAGTACACTGCTGTATATACTATATATCTGTACACACCACATCTATTATACCTCATACCTCACATATCAGTACACTGCTGTATATACTATATATCTGTACACACCACATCTATTATACCTCATACCTCACATATAGTACACTGCTGTATACACTATATATCTGTACACACCACATTTATTATACCTCGTACCTCACATCAGTACACATCGTGCTCTGTCCAGTTTCTTTACTAGATGTACAGGGCCATTGACGATGATTATGCTTAAGCGAATCGCATTCGTTTGAAATCTTTGTTTACAATATGTCCTCTGTAGCGCGCTAAAGTGTAAAATCTTGCTGCAAATAACGTCTTGAGTCTTACATTACACTTCGGTTATTCGCATATAAATTATATAAATTACTGTTTCAAATTCTCATTAATGAAGCATAGTTTGGCTTCGCATTTTGAAACTGTAATTTATGCGCATAACAGAAGTATAACGTCATAGGCGAAAAACAAAGCAAGTCTCGCCTTATTTTCAGCAAGATTTGTAGGGCCTCAGCAGAGCCCATACATTTTAGAACTAAGGAGAAGATATTGAAAACAAAGTTTTCAAACGAATCGGGTTCAGAGCAATCTAAACTCTATTGGCTCAACACTAATGATGATGATGTCATGCTCCTATCGAACCTGGGAATTAAACCATTCTTTATGCAGTTCTTTTACTAGATGTACAGGACCTGTGATGACATCATCACAGGTCCTTTAGCTTTCTCCACTGATGATAGGGATACTATACTGGAGCTGGACAGTAATGAGTGTAATTAGTGGCAGGACCTTTGGTTCACTGTGGGCCCCTTTTCTCCATGGGACCCATAGCAGCTGCATGGTCAATTGGAGGTATGCCACTGGCAGGCTTAGCTCAACGCAGTGAGAACACGCTGCCAGTACATATGCTCGCATATTGTAGCATACAGAATCCATACATCGCATTCATGGCTATGGTGTACAGATTCTGTATGTGCTGCAGTAAGAGGAGCTACAGAAAGGCCCCAACTTTGGTGGGCAGTTTGCTTAAAATAAAATAAAAAATAAAAATTTTATAGAATATTTTACGTGCTTTTTCCAAATCATCCTCTAGGCGGCAGAAGAGCTCAAGGGGAAACAGACGACTGTTCAGCTCGTAGACAGATCAGTGCCGGATTTAAGGTCCTTTTACATGGTCCGATAATAAGGCGGATAATTGATATTTGGCACCTTTTACACAAAGTTTCTTTGCTGCAGATTGTGTAAATGCAGCCCTAATCTCTGCTAATGATCAGGCAATTATCAGGACCTTTTGGTTCATCCCTGAGAATTGCCTGACATAATGGTCCACTGAAGGGCAGGTTTACTAACAGTAAGACCATGTAAACTAAGGGTCCTTTTACACAGACCAATATGACAGTTTATCTGGAACGAAGCAGTTTCTCTTGATCGCTGTCAGATCACCAGCGGAGGCCACGCTTCGTTTACCTCAGTTGTATGAGGACACGCGGACGATACGATACAGGAATCGCTTATCCCCACTAAAAATCATTGATCCAGCGCAGCAGCTCATTGCTTATACACCACAATCTCCTTCGCAGGAACGATGACGACACGATCACCCAATGAATGAGAGTTTGGTCATTTATGGGGTTACTGCTGGCACCCTTCACACAGGAACGAGAATTTATACAAATGCTCTTCCCCGGTAATCTGACAGATCATCGGCTCGTCTAAAAGGACCTTTAGACAGTCTTAATCTGCACCACATTTGTCACTGGCTGATCCATCAGCTTCTACGTTTACACCATATTGCTGCATTTTTTTGGCACACAGCAGCGCAATTAGGCCACATCCCCCCCAAGTCACACTCCCTTGTCAGATGAGGAGTAAAAATTTTTTTTTTTAAAAAGCACCTAAAACCAAACTGTTAATGCAGTGCAAAGCATTGACACCAGTTTTTGGGGTAAGTAGTATGCAAGTTGTGCCCATGACAGCGGGAGCTGCGCAGGGACATTACTCAGTGTCAGGAGGGACTGTTGTCCAGTTCCCAGGCTTTCATATCTGGATGTGAAAACTGACCCCCACTGAGGGACTGGCAGGATGAGGGAGGAATGAATGTACAGTCGCAGAATATCTAGGTCACATCCCAGCTTCTTAGTCACAGGCAGCAATTATGTGTAACTGGACGCCCCAGGACAACTGGTGTGAGGGCCAGGTACTGGGAGCAGACATGTTCATCAGCCAGTAACCTCTGTATGGTCAGGAGCGCACAAAACCTCTATGTATATTATGCTATCCCCCAATTGTGACATCACAACACTACTCGCCCCCCTTATGTGACATCACAACAGGGCACTGGCCCAAAATATGACATCACCACAATATTCAGTGTCCTCACCGCATTATCCACCCCTTTTTGTGACATCACCACACTACAGGCTGCCAGGGTATGCTGGGACCTATAGCTTTTAGAACAGACTACTGGCATTAAACAGAGATGCAGCTGCTGCCATGTCCCGTCCTTACCTCAGCTTCTCTGCCACAAATATGACTCTTCTCTCCAGCAGCAGCGAAGCAAATATCCGGATGATCTGTCGGACGCTGAGGCATCTGAAGAGACATTCAAAGTCCACATGTTCCAGCCGTGAATCCATCGGTCTCCGCAGCTCAATGACCTGAGCGGACGGTAACATATTGCATGAAGACCAGTGAAATGTGGAGCAACCACATGAGACACTAAACAAAATGACTCCAGTACCTCATTCCCAGCGCCCGGAAGGAACGTCTTCACTCGGATTGTTTTCCCTGGGGCCGGAAAGGGTGACTCCATCAGACTCCTCATAAAGGGGTAGACAAGTGCAGCAGAAATCCCCCTCCTCCGCTCCACCTCATCCAAGATCTACAGACATAAAAAAAAGTTACCGTGTGCAATATACTGATCTAGTAAATTCCTGAGAACGAGGAGACAAAAGCCAAAGAAACATGTCGCAGGACAAACGTAGCTCTGCTACATCTGTAGAACAAACCACTTCTAATATAGAGACACCTGAGAGGTGATGGCAACTCAACTGGCTCTGCGCTCCCAGCAGCATGGTGGGGGGGAGATGGAGAGAGCTGGGGGTCTGCACTGCTGTCCTGGTGGAAAGATGTCTGCTGGGATACCCCAATAAATCTATGGCACAGTTTGCGGGTGTGAAATCTGGTAATTTAGCATTTATTTCTGAGATGTGATGATGGTGGTCTGATCACATAAATAGACCAAATGAGGCAAATTCGCAAAAATTGTCTAAACTGTGGAGAAGAAGGCCCTGTAATGACCTGGGCGAGCGTCATAGGCTAAAGGCGTGGAAGAAATGGTTGCGGTTCTGTATGTTGGAGCAGATGAATGAAACCTGAAAATTGATCTGTAAACATACAGTCTGCGCTTACGCCATTTCTCACACTATTGTTGTGTACAGGATGCGTCCTCTTACCTTGGAGAACAGGTCGAAGCATCCCAGCCGGCTGATGACGCAGTACACCTCAGGGAGCCGGGGGCCCTTCCCGCTGGGCTGTGGGGCAAGAAATGATCTGCATTAGATCTTGAATGAAGGAAGGAAAAGGTCAAAGTAAGCCATGCGTTGCCCCCCAATGTGATCTACAAGCTATAAACCCTATCATTTACACAGCACAAAGCTCACCGGCCTTAAAGGGGGAGGCATAGGAGCACTACAAAATGTCAGTACACCCCTTTAACACTGACACAGGGCCAGCAGTAACCTCATGTACCTCACAAGGGGACAATCTGCTGATATTCGGATATTTGCTCAGGATCATGGCGGCTGTCCTCCCCATTCATTATCATATTGCGGTGGCTCCGCAGCCTGTAATTTGGGATCTCGAGGCTGTAATTTGGAGCCGATCACATTAATGCTAACCCAAATACAGTCAATGTTATTCTGAGAGCAAGTTCTAGGCTGTGAGTGCAGCTCGCTGGGTGGTCAGGAGCGCTCTGCTACACCAGTACTCCTTCAGCACTGCTATGATTCAATATGCCAGGATCATACTTACATGATCTTATGCTCCAGTCACATCCAGAGCTGCTACTAGACTCTACCTAAAGTGGTTGATAACAGGGAGTAATAGATGCCACTTAATACAGTGCAGATTTAGGGTCAGATTGGGCAGGACATTTATTATACTCCTTCCCTATATATATCTACATTACACTTCAGACAAGAAGTTATAAAGCGTTAAGTCTCATTCACACATCCGTGTCCAAATCAGTGATGCATCCGTAAAGGATCCGTGTTGGGTCCGTGTGTCCGTTTTTTGCTGTCCATATTGCATCCGTGTTTTACTGACACTGAACAGCTGAAAAATAATTTTCAAAGCATCTCTTCTTAATGATCCGTGAAACACAGATTGCATCCGTGGTTTTCATGGACCCATAGACTATAATGGACGTGATGGATCCGTTGATGGACAAAATAGGGCGTGCATCCGTGCTAAAAACACTGACCCACGGACCGCGCTAAAACACTGATGTGTGAATGCACACATTAAAATTAATGGGGACGTGTGCTGTCCGGGGAGAACACGTGCAGCACACGTCTGTGAAACACTGACATGTGAATGAGACTTTACTGCTCACATGTGTCCTGGGTACACCCCTCCCCCACAACGAGTGGAGATTGCCCCAACTGCAGAATTCACACTTCTGCAGTCCATATGTGGGTGGAAGGGGGTGGAAGTTGTTCTCCCGACTGGAGCCTAAGAGGCCTCTATCCAATATGAGAAGGTCTGCACTACAAGCGCCTGTGACCCTCAGGTTTCTGGGATTCCTGCCGGGATAATCCACCTTCTTAATGACATGTGCAGGCAGCGAGAGACACAAGGACAGGTGTGGCCCCCAGTATTTCCAGATGTCGGCACATACGAGGGGCTGGATCTGGTCTTTTGTCCATATTAGGTAGAAGAGATGGCCAGCCACGGTGATTAAATCAAGTATGCTGGATTCTGGTTAAACCCCATTGTGTCAAATCTGAAGGAATTCTGAATGCAGCCAGGGGTCCTGGAAAGACACCAGGAAAGAGAGCGGCCGCTGTGTGCCAGTAAAAGCATCACATTCCTGAGCCCTGGAGCAGTCCAGGAATAATATCTACCGAGAATTCACACTATGAAATATCGCTCCAGCAGGACAGGAAGCGGCCAGGTCAACGCATGTAGCGACAAGTCACTTCTGATGGACACAATCATGTTCTGGACGATGGAAGAGGTTTATTAACTCAGATGGATGAGGGTATATGGGGGAAGGGGAGGAATGGGAGCAGGAGGAATGAGTACTGGTGGAGGGAGCACAAGAAGAAGGGGAAATGGGCCCAGGAAGAGGGAGGATTGAGAGGAGGACGATGGAGGAATAAGGAGGAATGAGAGGAGGAAGTTGGAGGAATGAGAGGAAGAAGATGGAGGAATGAGAAGAGGAAGATGGAGGAATGAGGGGAGGAAGATGGAGGAATAAGGAGGCATGAGAGGAGGAAGATGAAGGAATAAGGAGGAATGAGAGGAAGAAGATGGAGGAATGAGAAGAGGAATAAGGAGGAATGAGAGGAGGAAGATGGAGGAATAAGAGGAGGAAGATGGAGGAATAAGGAGGAATGAGAGGAGGAAGATGGAGGAATGAGAGGAAGAAGATGGAGGAATGAGAGGAGGAAGATGGAGGAATGAGAGGAAGAAGATGGAGGAATGAGAGGAAGAAGATGGAGGAATGAGAGGAGGAATAAGGAGGAATGAGAGGAGGAAGATGGAGGAATAAGGAGGAATGAGAAAAAGAAGATAGAGGAATGAGAGGAGGAATAAGGAGGAATGAGAGGAGGAAGATGGAGGAATAAGGAGGAATGAGAGGAAGAAGATGGAGGAATGAGAGGAAGATGGAGGAATGAGAGGAGGAAGATAGAGGAATGAGAGGAAGAAGATAGAGGAATGAGAGGAGGAAGATGGAGGAATAAGGAGGAATGAGAGGAAGAAGATGGAGGAATGAGAGGAGGAATGAGAGGAGGAAGATGGAGGAATAAGAAGGAATGAGAGGAAGAAGATGGAGGAATGAGAGGAGGAAGATGGAGGAATGAGAGGAAGAAGATGGAGGAATGAGAGGAAGAAGATGGAGGAATAAGGAGGAATAAGAGGAAGAAGATGGAGGAATGAGAGGAGGAAGATGGAGGAATGAGAGGAAGAAGATGGAGGAATGAGAGGAAGAAGATAGAGGAATGAGAGGAGTAATGAGAGGAGGAAGATGGAGGAATAAGGAGGAATGAGAGGAAGAAGATGGAGTAATGAGAGGAGGAAGATGGAGGAATGAGAGGAAGAAGATGGAGGAATGAGAGGAAGAAGATAGAGGAATGAGAGGAGTAATGAGAGGAGGAAGATGGAGGAATAAGGAGGAATGAGAGGAAGAAGATGGAGTAATGAGAGGAGGAAGATGGAGGAATGAGAGGAAGAAGATAGAGGAATGAGAGGAGGAATAAGCAGGAATGAGAGGAGGAAGATGGAGGAATGAGAGGAGGAAGATGGAGGAATGAGAGGAGGAAGATGGAGGAATGAGAGGAAGAAGATGGAGGAATGAGAGGAGGCATAAGTAGGAATGAGAGGAGGAAGATGGAGGAATGAGAGGAGGAAGATGGCGGAATGAAAGCAGAAAGAAGGAGGAGTGAGAGGAGGAAGATGGAGGAATGAGAGGAGGAAGATGGCGAAATGAACGCAGAAAGAAGGAGGAGGAAGATGGAGGAATGAGAGGAGGAAGATGGAGGAATAAGGAGGCATGAGAGGAGGAAGATGAAGGAATAAGGAGGAATGAGAGGAAGAAGATGGAGGAATGAGAAGAGGAAGATGGAGGAATAAGAGGAGGAAGATGGAGGAATAAGGAGAAATGAGAGGAGGAAGATGGAGGAATGAGAGGAAGAAGATGGAGGAATGAGAGGAGGAAGATGGAGGAATGAGAGGAAGAAGATGGAGGAATGAGAGGAAGAAGATGGAGGAATGAGAGGAGGAATAAGGAGGAATGAGAGGAGGAAGATGGAGGAATAAGGAGGAATGAGAAAAAGAAGATAGAGGAATGAGAGGAGGAATAAGGAGGAATGAGAGGAGGAAGATGGAGGAATAAGGAGGAATGAGAGGAAGAAGATGGAGGAATGAGAGGAAGATGGAGGAATGAGAGGAGGAAGATAGAGGAATGAGAGGAAGAAGATAGAGGAATGAGAGGAGGAAGATGGAGGAATAAGGAGGAATGAGAGGAAGAAGATGGAGGAATGAGAGGAGGAATGAGAGGAGGAAGATGGAGGAATGAGAGGAAGAAGATGGAGGAATAAGGAGGAAGATGGAGGAATGAGAGGAGGAAGATGGAGGAATGAGAGGAGGAAGATGGAGGAATGAGAGGAAGAAGATGGAGGAATGAGAGGAAGAAGATAGAGGAATGAGAGGAGGAATAAGGAGGAATGAGAGGAGGAAGATGGAGGAATAAGAAGGAATGAGAGGAAGAAGATGGAGGAATGAGAGGAGGAAGATGGAGGAATGAGAGGAAGAAGATGGAGGAATGAGAGGAAGAAGATGGAGGAATAAGGAGGAATGAGAGGAAGAAGATGGAGGAATGAGAGGAGGAAGATGGAGGAATGAGAGGAGGAAGATGGAGGAATGAGAGGAAGAAGATGGAGGAATGAGAGGAAGAAGATAAAGGAATGAGAGGAGGAATAAGGAGGAATGAGAGGAGGAAGATGGAGGAATAAGGAGGAATGAGAGGAAGAAGATGGAGTAATGAGAGGAGGAAGATGGAGGAATGAGAGGAGGAAGATGGAGGAATGAGAGGAGGAAGATGGAGGAATGAGAGGAAGAAGATGGAGGAATGAGAGGAGGAATAAGTAGGAATGAGAGGAGGAAGATGGAGGAATGAGAGGAGGAAGATGGCGGAATGAAAGCAGAAAGAAGGAGGAGTGAGAGGAGGAAGATGGAGGAATGAGAGGAGGAAGATGGCGAAATGAACGCAGAAAGAAGGAGGAGGAAGATGGAGGAATGAGAGGAGGAAGATGGCGGAATGAAAGCAGAAAGAAGGAGGAGTGAGAGGAGGAAGATGGAGGAATGAGAGGAGGAAGATGGCGGAATGAAAGCAGAAAGAAGAAGACGGAGGAATGAGAGGAAGAAGATGGAGGAATGAGAGGAGGAAGATGGAGGAATGAGAGGAAGAAGATGGAGGAATGAGAGGAAGAAGATGGAGGAATGAGAGGAGGAATAAGGAGAAATGAGAGGAGGAAGATGGCGAAATGAACACAGAAAGAAGGAGGAGGAAGATGGAGGAATGAGAGGAGGAAGATGGCGGAATGAAAGCAGAAAGAAGGAGGAGTGAGAGGAGGAATAAGGAGGAATGAGAGGAGGAAGATGTAGGAATAAGGAGGAATGAGAGGAAGAAGATGGAGGAATAAGAGGAGGAAGATGGAGGAATGAGAGGAGGAAGATGGAGGAATGAGAGGAGGAAGATGGAGGAATAAGGAGGAATGAGAGGAAGAAGATGGAGGAATGAGAGGAGGAAGATTAAGGAATGAGAAGAGGAAGATGGAGGAATAAGGAGGAATGAGAGGAAGAAGATGGAGGAATGAGAGGAGGAAGATTAAGGAATGAGAGGAAGAAGATGGAGGAATGAGAGGAAGAAGATGGAGGAATGAGAGGAAGAAGATGGAGGAATGAGAGGAAGAAGATGGAGGAATGAGAGGAGGAAGATGGAGGAATGAGAGGAAGAAGAAGGAGGAATGAGAGGAGGAAGATGGAGGAATGAGAGGAAGAAGATGGAGGAATGAGAGGAGGAAGATGGAGGAATGAGAGGAGGAAGATGGAGGAATGAGAGGAAGAAGATGGAGGAATGAGAGGAGGAATAATGAGGAATAAGGAGGAATGAGAGGAAGAAGATGGAGGAATAAGAGGAGGAAGATGGAGGAATGAGAGGAGAAAGATGGAGGAATGAGAGGAGGAAGATGGAGGAATGAGAGGAAGAAGATGGAGGAATGATCGGAGGAATGAGAGGAAGAAGATGGAGGAATGAGAAGAGGAAGATGGAGGAATGAGAGGAGGAAGATGGAGGAATGAGAGGAGGAAGATGGAGGAATGAGAGGAGGAAGATGGAGGAATGAGAGGAGGAAGATGGAGGAATGAGAGGAGGAAGATGGAGGAATGAGAGGAAGAAGATGGGGGAATGAGAGGAAGAAGATGGAGGAATGAGAGGAAGAAGATGGAGGAATGAGAGGAGGAAGATGGAGGAATGAGAGGAAGAAGAAGGAGGAATGAGAGGAGGAAGATGGAGGAATGAGAGGAAGAAGATGGAGGAATGAGAGGAGGAATAAGGAGGAATGAGAGGAGGAAGATGGCGAAATGAACGCAGAAAGAAGGAGGAGGAAGATGGAGGAATGAGAGGAGGAAGATGGCGGAATGAAAGCAGAAAGAAGGAGGAGTGAGAGGAGGAAGATGGAGGAATGAGAGGAGGAAGATGGCGGAATGAAAGCAGAAAGAAGGAGGAGTGAGAGGAGGAAGATGGAGGAATGAGAGGAGGAAGATGGCGGAATGAAAGCAGAAAGAAGGAGGAATGAGAGAAGGAAGATGAAGGAATGAGCACAGGAAAAGGGAATGGAGCACTGGAGAAAAGAATGGGCGTAGGAAGAGAGATGGTTGAGAGGAGGGGGAGCAGACAGGAGTGAGAATTTAAAAGTAGGGGGATGAGCCCAGGGGAGGAAAGGAATAAGACACGGGATTGTCTGAAGTTGGAGGGCGGAGAGCTTTAGATCAGACTGGGCTCACACAGAGCAGTTTGGTGCAGGTTATAATGTACTTATTCTTGTCAGACATGAACAAATCATGAAGACTCTTCTCCTGCTTTATCTCTTTTTGTTTCCATTAAAAGTATGCATCAAAAACCCCCATGCGCGGCTGGGTCTGGAGTCTGCAGATGCCCGGCAGTCACTGGTCGTCACCCCCTGATGCAGATGCCCGGCAGTCACCGGTCGTTGCCCCCTGATACAGATGCCCGGCAGTCACCGGTCGTTGCCCCCCCGATGCAGATGCCCGGCAGTCACTGATCGTCGCCCCCTGATGCACATGCCCGGCAGTCACCGGTCGTCACCCCCTGATGCAGATGCTCGGCAGTCACCGGTCGTCACCCCCTGATGCAGATGCTCGGCAGTCACCGGTCGTCACCCCCTGATGCAGGTGCTCGGCAGTCACTGGTTGTCACCCCCTGATGCAGGTGCTCGGCAGTCACCGGTCGTCACCCCCTGATGCAGGTGCTCGGCAGTCACTGGTTGTCACCCCCTGATGCAGGTGCTCGGCAGTCACCGGTCGTCACCCCCTGATGCAGATGCTCGGCAGTCACCGGTCGTCACCCCCCTGATGCAGGTGCTCGGCAGTCACTGGTCGTCACCCCCTGATGCAGATGCTCGGCAGTCACCGGTCGTCACCCCCTGATGCAGGTGCTCGGCAGTCACTGGTTGTCACCCCCTGATGCAGGTGCTCGGCAGTCACCGGTCGTCACCCCCTGATGCAGATGCTCGGCAGTCACCGGTCGTCACCCCCTGATGCAGGTGCTCGGCAGTCACTGGTCGTCACCCCCTGATGCAGATGCTCGGCAGTCACCGGTCGTCACCCCCTGATGCAGGTGCTCGGCAGTCACTGGTTGTCACCCCCTGATGCAGGTGCTCGGCAGTCACCGGTCGTTGCCCCCTGATGCAGATACCTGGCAGTCACCGGTCGTTGCCCCCTGATGCAGATGCCCGGCAGTCACTGGTTGTCACCCCCTGATGCAGGTGCCCGGCAGTCACCGGTCGTCACCCCCTGATGCAGATGCCCGGCAGTCACCGGTCGTCACCCCCTGATGCAGGTGCCCGGCAGTCACCGGTCGTCACCCCCTGATGCAGGTGCTCGGCAGTCACTGGTCGTCGTCCCCTGATGCAGGTGCTCGGCAGTCACTGGTCGTCGTCCCCTGATGCAGATGCCCGGCAGTCACCGGTCGTCGCCCCCTGATGCAGATGCTCGGCAGTCACCGGTCGTTGCCCCCTGATGCAGATACCCGGCAGTCACCGGTCGTCGCCCCCTGATGCAGATGCCCGGCAGTCACTGGTCGTCACCCCCTGATGCAGATGCTCGGCAGTCACCGGTCGTCACCCCCTGATGCAGGTGCCCGGCAGTCACCGGTCGTCACCCCCTGATGCAGGTGCTCGGCAGTCACTGGTCGTCGTCCCCTGATGCAGGTGCTCGGCAGTCACTGGTCGTCACCCCCTGATGCAGGTGCTCGGCAGTCACTGGTCGTCGTCCCCTGATGCAGGTGCTCGGCAGTCACCGGTCGTCACCCCCTGATGCAGGTGCTCGGCAGTCACTGGTCGTCTTCCCTGATGCAGGTGCTCGGCAGTCACTGGTCGTCGTCCCCTGATGCAGATGCCCGGCAGTCACCGGTCGTCACCCCCTGATGCAGGTGCTCGGCAGTCACTGGTCGTCGTCCCCTGATGCAGGTGCTCGGCAGTCACTGGTCGTCACCCCCTGATGCAGGTGCTCGGCAGTCACTGGTCGTCACCCCCTGATGCAGGTGCTCGGCAGTCACCGGTCGTCGTCCCCTGATGCAGGTGCTCGGCAGTCACTGGTCGTCACCCCCTGATGCAGGTGCTCGGCAGTCACTGGTCGTCGTCCCCTGATGCAGGTGCTCGGCAGTCACCGGTCGTCACCCCCTGATGCAGGTGCTCGGCAGTCACTGGTCGTCGTCCCCTGATGCAGGTGCTCGGCAGTCACTGGTCGTCGTCCCCTGATGCAGATGCCCGGCAGTCACCGGTCGTCACCCCCTGATGCAGGTGCTCGGCAGTCACTGGTCGTCGTCCCCTGATGCAGGTGCTCGGCAGTCACTGGTCGT
Organism: Bufo bufo; assembly: GCF_905171765.1. Classification (NCBI taxonomy): domain Eukaryota; kingdom Metazoa; phylum Chordata; class Amphibia; order Anura; family Bufonidae; genus Bufo; species Bufo bufo. The sequence goes on along the minus strand of NC_053398.1, from coordinate 151,417,157 downwards.
CGTCCCCTGATGCAGATGCCCGGCAGTCACCGGTCGTTGCCCCCTGATGCAGACTGTCTCACTGATTGTTGTTCACATCATCAGTGAGTGGTAATCAGATTATCGGTAATGAGGAAATATAAGAGATCCAGATCCTGAGCCCGGTAATGACATTATTCCGGCCATGTTTTTGTCTTACAATATCAGTCTCCATAGCAATCCATGAGTAATCTCCAAGGTTTGCCAATACAATAAGAAATGAATGTAAACGACACGCAGCTCTAATCCGGACGCCACAACCCTTGAGACTTCTCAGGCCTTTCACATGAGGTGATTTGTGACCTCATTCCTCTGGATGAGGAATTGCACCCCATGGACCTCCTCTGCCCCCTACAGACCGTCCGTCCTACAAGGAGCGCCAGATTTACACAATGAATGTGCATGAACTAAGAAGTGTGACCGGTAATCGCAAGTCCTTAGCTGGTTCTCCACCAATGACAAATCCCTGTGCAGTCCAAGTACTTCAAAGAAGCTGGGCCCCTGCTATAAGTACATGCTTAGGGGCCAAAAAATCTATACACTTATCTAGGAACCTTGGAGTGGATATCGGCCAGTACCTTGTACCAAGCAAGGGAGAAAGGAGGCTCAAAGCAGGAGGCCTGGACGACATGAACAAATAAGTTCTTGCAGAAGATGGGTCTAGGACACAGTTCTCTACCTGATCCCGCAACAAGGTGCTTTAAAGGGGTTTTCCGAGATATTTTTATTGATGACCTATCCTCAGGATGATCAATATCAAATCGGTGGGGGTCCAACACCCGGCACCCCCGCAGATCAGCTGGTTGAAGAGAAGGCCGCACGCCGTGCCCTTCATTGTTTACCTGCTCGCCATCAACATCGCATCTGTGATCAGGTGTAATTACAAGAAGCCGTCCCATTCAATTCAATGGGACAGCTCTGTAGTATATACTTGTATTGAAGGTAATGGAAGGGCTTGTAGTTACACCTGTTGGTCGGTGCGATGTCGACGGCAATGAAGGGAAAGCTACGCTTGCACGGATAGGTCATCAATAAAAATATCTCGGAAAACCCCTTTAACACTGACTGGATAATGTCAGAGTGTGCAGGGACATTCCTGGTATCACCTGTCAATTCATTTATACATTTCTAGGAGGAATGAAAGAGGAACAGCACAATGCAGAGATCTAATAAGAGATGCTCCAGAACTGTTGTTTCATGGAGAATTACAAGTATTTATTCAAGCAGATGTGTCAGGAGGGCGGGCAGGGGCATCTTTAGTACGATGCTCCTTTTCTCACTCGACCAGGGGCGGACTGGCCATAGGCACTACAGGGAAATTTCCTGGTGGGCCGATGCCCAGGGGGCAACTAAACCCTCCTCTTGGCCAAAAGCCAGGTACATAATGATCCGATACTCTCAGCATTAATTAATTTAAGCAGTATTTTGTGCTGCACTGTGGTATCTGGGGCAACTTTTAGTTTTTTTCCCAGGGCCACTTTAAGTTCCCAGTCCGCCCCTACACTCGACTGAGCATGATGGGAGTATTGACAACATCTGCAGGGGCCACATGGTTTCAGCGTTGACACTCGAGGCCTTTGGTGAGCAGCCTTTGCGTTTTACCGGCCGGGGTACAAAGGAACAGCGCCCAGTTCTCTTTGTGGCAGCGCGCCCTGATTGCCCGTCTCTACATGTTTGCAGTCAGCGCACGACATTCTCTGTTGGAATAATATACCAGAAATGAAGGTCTTCTAGAAACACAGGGTTTGACTGCAGAGCCCAGAATTCTCTTAGGTTTCATATCACTGTTTGGCCGCCACCCAGCGAGGCGTTTTTGTTGGTTTTAAGGAAACAACATAACTCAAGGCTCCCAAAGGCGAGGATCAGCGGGTGAAGGGATGGTGGTCGCGGTCATGTTATAGATCAGGGAATAAAAAAAAATTCCAGTTCTTGAAGGTGAAAGCAAAAAAGAAAGAATCCCCTCCACCAGAGCGATTCTCGCAGCCCTCACCTGTAGCGGCTGTCAATCCCGGTATTACAGTACGGTCTCTGCACTGGAGAAGGTTGTGGTTATCTCTCTGACACCTATTTTCCCCATCAGCTTTTAGTTGTCAGACTCCACCCTATGGTCTTTTACCCGTCTCCTTAAATCGGCTGACAGCTGCGATTGGTACAGTGAGACTAAGGTCCATCCAGCATGAGGAAGTGATGCATCATGGGAGATAATGGACAAACAATGCTTTGTATGGCTTTGACATTCACACACATATATATATATATATATATATATATAGTGCCCTCTGACTGTTCCTTATGGACTGTCTATAGCTGGATATGGTCATCTTTGTTCCTCACAGGCGGTCAGAACTTGCATCAAGCTAGTAAATCACTATTCCTCATATGCAGTCAGAATTAGCACCATGTTAGCATATCCCCCTTCCTCGTGTATGGCCAGAACTTGCACCATACCAGTACATCCCCCTTCCTCATGGAATGTCAATCCTAGTCCCAGGCTAGCATATCGTCCTTCCTCCCAGTTAGTGTTGAGCGAACTTCAGTTTTCAAGTTCGGCGTACAAGGTTTGGGATATCTAAGAATTTTTTTATGGATTCCGCTACCACGGATGGTAAGTTATGGTCCGTGGTAGCAGAATCCATAAAGGAATTCTTAGATAACCTGAACCCGAACCTTGTATGCCAAACTTGAAAACAGAAGTTCGCTCATCCCAACTCACGGGCAGTCAGAACTTGCACCAGGTACATTCTCTATTCCTCATGGGCAGTACAAACCCGCTCTGGGCTAGCATATCCCTATTCCTTATGGGCAGTGTAAATCTGCACTGGGCTGGCACATCCCTATTTCTCATGGGCAGTGTAAACCTGCACTGGGCTGGCACATCCCTATTCCTCATGGGCAGTGTAAACCTGCACTGGGCTGGCACATCCCTATTCCTCATGGGCAGTGTAAACCTGCACTGGGCTAGCATATCCCTATTCCTTATGGGCAGTGTAAATCTGCACTGGGCTAGCACATCCCTATTTCTCATGGGCAGTGTAAACCTGCACTGGGCTGGCACATCCCTATTCCTCATGGGTGGTGTAAACCTGTACTGGGCTGGCACATCCCTATTCCTCATGGGTGGTGTAAACCTGTACTGGGCTGGCACATCCCTATTCCTCATGGGCAGTGTAAACCTGCACTGGGCTGGCACATCCCTATTCCTCATGGGCAGTGTAAACCTGCACTGGGCTAGCACATCCCTATTCCTCATGGGTGGTGTAAACCTGTACTGGGCTGGCACATCCCTATTCCTCATGGGTGGTGTAAACCTGCACTGGGCTGGCACATCCCTATTCCTCATGGGCAGTGTAAACCAGCACTGGGCTGGCACATCCCTATTCCTCATGGGTGGTGTAAACCTGCACTGGGCTGGCACATCCCTATTCCTCATAGGCGATGTAAACCTGCTCTGGGCTAGCATATCCCTATTCCTCATGGGCGGTGTAAACCTGCACTGGGTTGGCACATCCCTATTCATCATGGGTGGTATAAACCTGCACTGAGCTGGCACATCCCTATTCCTTATGCGCAGTATAAACCTGCTCTGTGCTAGCACATCCCTATTCCTTCTGAGGCGGTATAAACGTGCACTGGGCTGGCACATCCCTATTCCTCATGGGCAGTATAAACCTGCTCTATGCTAGCACATCCCTATTCCTTCTGAGGCGGTATAAACCTGCACTGTGTTAGCATTTCCCTATTCTTCATGGGGAGTACAAACCAGCTCTGGGCTAGCATATCCCTAATCATTATGGGCGGTATAAACTTGCACGGGCTGGCACATCCCTATTGCTCATGGGCGGTATAAACCTGCTCTGTGCTAGCACATCCCTATTCCTTCTGAGGCGGTATAAACATGCACTGGGCTGAAACATTCCTAGTCCTCATGGGTGGTATAAACCTGCTCTGTGCTAGCACATCCCTAATCCTTCTGAGGCGGTATAAACCTGCTCGGTGCTGGCACATCCCTATTCCTTCTGAGGCGGTATAAACGTGCACTGGGCTGGCACATCCCTATTCCTCATGGGCAGTATAAACCTGCTCTATGCTAGCACATCCCTATTCCTTCTGAGGCGGTATAAACGTGCACTGGGCTGGCACATCCCTATTCCTCATGGGCGGTAGAAACCTGCTCTATGCTAGCACATCCCTATTCCTTCTGAGGCAGTATAAACGTGCACTGTGTTAGCATTTCCCTATTCCTCATGGGCGGTAGAAACCTGCTCTATGCTAGCACATCCCTATTCCTTCTGAGGCAGTATAAACGTGCACTGTGTTAGCATTTCCCTATTCCTCATGGGCAGTACAAACAGCTCTGGTCTAGCACATCCCTAATTCTTATGGGCAGTATAAACTTGCACTGGGCTAGCACATCCCTATTCCTTCAGGGGCAGTGTAAAGTGCTCTGTGCTAGCATTTCCCTATTTCTTCAGGGGCGGTATAAACCTGCACTGGGTTGGCACATCCCTATTTCTCATAGGTGGTATAAACCTGCACTGGGCTAGCATTTCCCTATTCCTTCATGGTCGGTGTAAACCTGCACTGTGTTAGCATTTCCCTATTCCTCATGGAATACACTTGCACCATACCAGTACATCCCCCTTCCTCATGGAATGTCAATCCTAGTCCCAGGCTAGCATATCGTCCTTCCTCCCAGTTAGTGTTGAGCGAACTTCAGTTTTCAAGTTCGGCGTACAAGGTTTGGGATATCTAAGAATTTTTTTATGGATTCCGCTACCACGGATGGTAAGTTATGGTCCGTGGTAGCAGAATCCATAAAGGAATTCTTAGATAACCTGAACCCGAACCTTGTATGCCAAACTTGAAAACAGAAGTTCGCTCATCCCAACTCACGGGCAGTCAGAACTTGCACCAGGTACATTCTCTATTCCTCATGGGCAGTACAAACCCGCTCTGGGCTAGCATATCCCTATTCCTTATGGGCAGTGTAAATCTGCACTGGGCTGGCACATCCCTATTCCTCATGGGCAGTGTAAACCTGCACTGGGCTGGCACATCCCTATTCCTCATGGGCAGTGTAAACCTGCACTGGGCTGGCACATCCCTATTCCTCATGGGCAGTGTAAACCTGCACTGGGCTAGCATATCCCTATTCTTTATGGGCAGTGTAAATCTGCACTGGGCTAGCACATCCCTATTTCTCATGGGCAGTGTAAACCTGCACTGGGCTGGCACATCCCTATTCCTCATGGGTGGTGTAAACCTGTACTGGGCTGGCACATCCCTATTCCTCATGGGTGGTGTAAACCTGTACTGGGCTGGCACATCCCTATTCCTCATGGGCAGTGTAAACCTGCACTGGGCTGGCACATCCCTATTCCTCATGGGCAGTGTAAACCTGCACTGGGCTAGCATATCCCTATTCCTTATGGGCAGTGTAAACCTGCACTGGGCTAGCACATCCCTATTTCTCATGGGCAGTGTAAACCTGCACTGGGCTGGCACATCCCTATTCCTCATGGGTGGTGTAAACCTGTACTGGGCTGGCACATCCCTATTCCTCATGGGTGGTGTAAACCTGCACTGGGCTGGCACATCCCTATTCCTCATGGGCAGTGTAAACCAGCACTGGGCTGGCACATCCCTATTCCTCATGGGTGGTGTAAACCTGCTCTGGGCTAGCATATCCCTATTCCTCATGGGCGGTGTAAACCTGCACTGGGTTGGCACATCCCTATTCATCATGGGTGGTATAAACCTGCACTGAGCTGGCACATCCCTATTCCTTATGCGCAGTATAAACCTGCTCTGTGCTAGCACATCCCTATTCCTTCTGAGGCGGTATAAACGTGCACTGGGCTGGCACATCCCTATTCCTCATGGGCAGTATAAACCTGCTCTATGCTAGCACATCCCTATTCCTTCTGAGGCGGTATAAACCTGCACTGTGTTAGCATTTCCCTATTCTTCATGGGGAGTACAAACCAGCTCTGGGCTAGCATATCCCTAATCATTATGGGCGGTATAAACTTGCACTGGGCTGGCACATCCCTATTGCTCATGGGCGGTATAAACCTGCTCTGTGCTAGCACATCCCTATTCCTTCTGAGGCGGTATAAACATGCACTGGGCTGAAACATTCCTAGTCCTCATGGGTGGTATAAACCTGCTCTGTGCTAGCACATCCCTAATCCTTCTGAGGCGGTATAAACCTGCTCGGTGCTGGCACATCCCTATTCCTTCTGAGGCGGTATAAACGTGCACTGGGCTGGCACATCCCTATTCCTCATGGGCAGTATAAACCTGCTCTATGCTAGCACATCCCTATTCCTTCTGAGGCGGTATAAACGTGCACTGGGCTGGCACATCCTATTCCTCATGGGCGGTAGAAACCTGCTCTATGCTAGCACATCCCTATTCCTTCTGAGGCAGTATAAACGTGCACTGTGTTAGCATTTCCCTATTCCTCATGGGCAGTACAAACCAGCTCTGGTCTAGCACATCCCTATTCCTTCTGAGGCAGTATAAACGTGCACTGTGTTAGCATTTCCCTATTCCTCATGGGCAGTACAAACCAGCTCTGGTCTAGCACATCCCTATTCCTTCTGAGGCAGTATAAACGTGCACTGTGTTAGCATTTCCCTATTCCTCATGGGCAGTACAAACCAGCTCTGGTCTAGCACATCCCTAATTCTTATGGGCAGTATAAACTTGCACTGGGCTAGCACATCCCTATTCCTTCAGGGGCAGTGTAAAGTGCTCTGTGCTAGCATTTCCTATTTCTCAGGGGCGGTATAAACCTGCACTGGGTTGGCACATCCCTATTTCTCATAGGTGGTATAAACCTGCACTGGGCTAGCATTTCCCTATTCCTTCATGGTCGGTGTAAACCTGCACTGTGTTAGCATTTCCCTATTCCTCATGGGCGGTATAAACCAGCTCTGGGCTAGCATATCCCTTTTCCTCATGGGCGGTATAAATGTGCACTGGGCTGGCACATTCCTATTCCTTCCGGGGCAGTGTAAACATGCACTGGGGCAGTACATCCTCTTTGCTTATAGGTAATGTGAACCTGTGCAGTATTACCCAGTTTCCAATGTTAGGATACATGGTGGAGGGTAGATGTCATGCCGCCCGTAAGAATAGGATGAGAAATGAACGGGCCTTGAAGACGAGGATTGTGGAGATGTGACCCAGCACCAGGTGTTCAGGGTACGCCTCCCTCACTCCTACATACCCCTGAACACAAGATGACTGCTCCACTTTATAACCAGCAGAATCATCACCAGAAGAACATCTGATGGGACTGAAATCACTCAGACAATTCCCCCATAATGAGCCAAGATAAAGATAATGAACCCAGAAGAATTATTTCCCGCAGCTGAAAACACAAATCTCATCAAATCTGCATAAGACTCAAGAATAACCCACAGCGGTCGTGTCAATCAGCAGAGCGGGGGGCTCACATATAGCACCCCGAGTCCACTGGGTCCCTGCAGATTGACATTTTGCTCTGTACAGTTCAGCAAAAGGAGCCATTGTATAGAATACGTGAGCGCAGGACAGGACTACACCCCCCACTATGTGATTTCTGGGCCGGTATGTGCTCCCTGCAGCTGTGCTGACATGCACTATGACAATAACATTCCTGCGCGTCACGCCGTGTACCAGACACAAGCTGTAAAGGCAAACAGAGATTTCATTGCACAATCACACAGGGAGACCATGCTGAGAGTATTCCTACACTTACTGAGCAGGATGTCATGGGAGAAGGGGTGGCTACACATTCTGGCCCGTGACATCAATCATTTTTGGACTTAACCCTTTGACATGTGTCTAGTTGCTATGGGTAACGGTAGCACGGTTCCTTATGCTGTTATTGTCAAGGTGGAGTCATTACTGTTCACACAGCTGAGGCTGAATTGTGCTGCTGCTGTGTCCAGCTCATAGAGGACTGTCTACACTGATACACTGTAGCAAAGCCTCATCTGTGAGAGCAGAACTAACAGTTTTATAACATCATTCAGCTTTATTCTTTTCCGCTGATACGAGGAAAATCGCACCATACTGAAAAACTACCTACAATCATCCTGATTTTCATGGTTGAAGAATAGAATACCAGAACCACAGAAAAGACTGACATACTTACAGGGAAGAGGAAAAGTAACTCTGCATAATACAAGGGCGAGATAAAGAGCGAGCATACTGTGGTGGAGAGTCGGGCGAGGAACCAAGAATGCTGGGTGACCATCCCTATAGGCCCTGGCATAGTCGCCAATAATGTCTGTCACCCAAGACTTTGTGCTAGACTCGGACTGAGATGTTTAGGTCCCTCTTTTATCACTTCAGGGGGCAACTGATCTCCAGAAGACAGGAAAAGTGGAAATATCAGGCACTTACCAGTAGTCGCCGACAGTAGCCAAACCTCCTGCTGCCATCCTCACCCGTCAGCATGAAGGAGAAGGTCTCACTGCAAAAGAGGACATGCAACCATATGAAGCCCTAATGCAGGAGGTGGCCTGATGGGGTGGTCTCATGTCCTGACATCTATTGTGAAATTAGGTGTCGAGGTGCCCCCTACCTGCTATACTCCGACACTGGCACCCAGTCCCGGGCATCTGGAAAACAGAACTGAGGAATAGCTTTCAGTCTCTCCTCCGCCTCTCGCACCTGCTTTGTGGGTCGTTCCAGCTGTGAACAAGAAACGTACATCACAATGCTAAGAAGGTAAAGAGCAGAACACGGACACGTGAGAAAACAGAAATATAATCCCCACCGGAGGCAGTATTATAGTAGTTATATTCTTGTACATAGGAGGCGTATTATAGCAGTTATATTCTTGTACATAGGGGGCAGTATTATAGTAGTTATATTCTTGTACATAGGAGGCAGTACTATAGTAGTTATATTCTTGTACATAGGAGCAGTATTATAGTAGTTATATTCTTGTACATAGGAGAAGTATTATAGCAGTTATATTCTTGTACATAGGGGGCAGTATTATAGTAGTTATATTCTTGTACATAGGAGGCAGTACTATAGTAGTTATATTCTTGTACATAGGAGCAGTATTATAGTAGTTATATTCCTGTACATAGGAGGCAGTATTATAGTAGTTATATTCCTGTACATAGGAGCAGTATTATAGTAGTTATATTCTTGTACATAGGAGGAAGTATTATAGCAGTTATATTCTTGTACATAGGGGGCAGTATTATAGTAGTTATATTCTTGTACATAGGAGGCAGTACTATAGTAGTTATATTCTTGTACATAGGAGCAGTATTATAGTAGTTATATTCCTGTACATAGGAGGCAGTATTATAGTAGTTATATCCTGTACAAAGGGGGGCAGTATTATAGTAGTTATATTCTTGTACATAGGAGCTAGTATTATTGTAGTTATATTCTTGTACATTAGGAGCAGTATTTATAGTAGTTATATTCTTGTACATAGGAGCAGTATTATATGTGAGTTTATATTCTTGTACATAGAGAGCAGTATTATAGTATGTTATATTCTTGTCATAGGAGCAGATTATAGTAGTTATATAATTTCTTGTACATAGGAGGCAGTATTATAGTAGTTATATTCTTGTACATAGGATTGCAGTATTATAGTTAGTTATATTCTTGTACATAGGAGGCAGTATTATAGTAGTTATAGGTTCTGGTACATAGGAGAAGTATTATAGCAGTTTACTATTCCTGTACATAGGAGGCAGTATTATAGTAGTGTTAGATTCCTGTACATAGGAAGCAGTACAATAGTAGTTATATTCATGGTAGCATAGGAGGCAGTAGTATAGTAGTATATATCATGTACATAGGAGGCAGTATTATAGTAGTTATATTCTTGTACATAGGAGCAGTATTAGAGTAGTTATATTCCTGTACATAGGAGCAGTATTATAGTAGTTATATTCCTGTACATAGGAGGCAGTATTATAGGTATTTATATTCTTGTACATAGGAGCAGTATTATATTATTATATTCTTGTACATAGGAGTAGTAGTTTATGATTATATTCTTGTACATAGGAGCAGTATTATAGTAGTTATATTCTTGTACATAGGAGCAGTATTATAGTAGTTATATTCTTGTACATAGGAGGCAGTATTATAGTAGTTATATTCTTGTATATAGGAGCAGCATTATAGTAGTTATATTCTTGTACATAGGAGCAGTATTATAGCAGTTATATTCTTGTACATAGGAGCAGTATTATAGTAGTTATATTCTTGTACATAGGAGCAGTATTATAGTAGTTATATTCCTGTACATAGGAGCAGTATTATAGTAGTTATATTCCTGTACATAGGAGGCAGTATTATAGTAGTTATATTCCTGTACATAGGAGGCAGTATTATAGTAGTTATATTCTTGTATATAGGAGCAGTATTATAGTAGTTATATTCTTGTACATAGGAGCAGTATTATAGTAGTTATATTCTTGTACATAGGAGCAGTATTATAGTAGTTATATTCTTGTACATAGGAGCAGTATTATAGTAGTTATATTCTTGTACATAGGAGCGGTATTATAGTAGTTATATTCTTGTACATAGGAGCAGTATTATAGTAGTTATATTCTTGTACATAGGAGGCAGTATTATAGTAGTTATATTCTTGTACATAGGAGGCAGTATTATAGTAGTTATATTCCTGTACATAGGAGGCAGTATGATAGTAGTTATATTCCTGTACATAGGAGGCAGTATTATAGTAGTTATATTCTTGTACATAGGAGGCAGTATTATAGTAGTTATATTCCTGTACATAGGAGGCAGTATTATAGTAGTTATATTCTTGTACATAGGAGCAGTATTATAGTAGTTATATTCTTGTACATAGGAGGCAGTAGTTACAGTAGTTATATTCTTGTACATAGGAGCAGTATTATAGTAGTTATATTCTTGTACATAGGAGTAGTATTATAGTAGTTATATTCTTGTACATAGGAGCAGTATTATAGTAGTTATATTCTTGTACATAGGAGCAGTATTATAGTAGTTAATATTCTTGTACATAGGAGCAGTATTATAGTAGTTATATTCTTGTACATAGGAGCATGTATTATAAGTAGTTATATTCTTGTACATAGGAGCAGTATTATAGTAGTTATATTCCTGTACATAGGAGGAGTATTATAGTAGTTATATTCTTGTACATAGGAGCAGTATTATAGTAGTTATATTCCTGTACATAAGAGCAGTATTATAGTAGTTATATTCTTGTACATAGGAGCAGTATTATAGTAGTTATATTCTTGTATATAGAAGGCAGTATTATAGTAGTTATATTCTTGTACATAGGAGGCAGTATTATAGTAGTTATATTCTTGTATATAGAAGGCAGTATTATAGTAGTTATATTCTTGTACATAGGAGCAGTATTATAGTAGTTATATTCTTGTACATAGGAGGCAGTATTATAGTAGTTATATTTTTGTACATAGGAGCAGTATTATAGTAGTTATATTCTTGTATATAGGAGCATTATTATAGTAGTTATATTCTTGTACATAGGAGCAGTGTTATAGTAGTTATATTCTTGTACATAGGAGGCAGTATTATAGTAGTTATATTTATGTACATAGGAGCAGTATTATAGTAGTTATAATCTTGTACATAGGAGGCAGTATTATAGTAGTTATATTTTTGTACATAGTAGCAGTATTATAGTAGTAGTTATATTTTTGTACATAGGAGCAGTATTATAGTAGTTATATTCTTAACTAAAACTCTTTTTATTGAGAGTGCAAAAGGTCTGTTCCAAAAATACGTATCAGTATATAGCCATGTGCAAATGGCAGCAGTAGAATGGGTACAAATATTCTTACAGACCATATCATATCTACTAACATAGTGAGTATGAACAAATTTAGTTAACACAAAACAAAAGAAAAAGACACGGACAAGAGTGGGGAATTGGGAGGAGGGGTAGAGTGGGGTGGGTAGAGGAGGGGAGGAAGTTCTTCCAATTCACTCGGGGTTGCGATACTTCTCCCAAGGTCGCCACAGTTCGAGAAATTTGGAACGTGTGCGCGTTTCCCAGTGGGCTAACTCCTCAAATCTAAACAGTTATAGTAGTTATATTCTTGTACATAGGAGCAGTATTATAGTAGTTATATTCTTGTACATAGGAGGCAGTATTATAGTAGTTATATTCTTGTACATAGGAGGCAGTATTATAGTAGTTATATCCTTGTACATAGGAGGCAGTATTATAGTAGTTATATTCTTGTACATAGGAGCAGTATTATAGTAGTTATATTCTTGTACATAGGAGCAGTATTATAGTAGTTATATTCCTGTACATAGGAGCAGTATTATAGTAGTTATATTCTTGTACATAGGAGGCAGTATTATAGTAGTTATATTCTTGTACATAGGAGGCAGTATTATAGTAGTTATATTCTTGTACATAGGAGGCAGTATTATAGTAGTTATATCCTTGTACATAGGAGGCAGTATTATAGTAGTTATATTCTTGTACATAGGAGCAGTATTATAGTAGTTATATTCTTGTATATAGGAGCAGTATTATAGTAGTTATATTCTTGTACATAGGAGCAGTATTATAGTAGTTATATTCCTGTACATAGGAGCAGTATTATAGTAGTTATATTCTTGTACATAGGAGGCAGTATTATAGTAGTTATATTCTTGTACATAGGAGGCAGTATTATAGTAGTTATATTCTTGTACATAGGAGCAGTATTATAGTAGTTATATTCTTGTACATAGGAGCAGTATTATAGTAGTTATATTCTTGTACATAGGAGCAGTATTATAGTAGTTATATTCCTGTACATAGGAGCAGTATTATAGTAGTTATATTTTTGTACATAGGAGCAGTATTATAGTAGTTATATTCTTGTATATAGGAGCAGTATTATAGTAGTTATATTCTTGTATATAGGAGCAGTATTATAGTAGTTATATTCTTGTACATAGGAGCAGTATTATAGTAGTTATATTCTTGTACATAGTAGCAGTATTATAGTAGTAGTTATATTTTTGTACATAGGAGCAGTATTATAGTAGTTATATTCTTGTATATAGGAGCAGTATTATAGTAGTTATATTCTTGTATATAGGAGCAGTATTATAGTAGTTATATTCTTGTATATAGGAGCAGTATTATAGTAGTTATATTATTGTACATAGGAGCAGTATTATAGCAGTTATATTCTTGTACATAGGAGCAGTATTATAGTAGTTATATTCTTGTACATAGGAGCAGTATTATAGTAGTTATATTCTTGTACATAGGAGCAGTATTATAGTAGTTATATTCTTGTATATAGGAGCAGTATTATAGTAGTTATATTCTTGTACATAGGAGCAGTATTATAGTAGTTATATTCTTGTACATAGGAGCAGTATTATAGTAGTTATATTCTTGTACATAGGAGGCAGTATTATAGTAGTTATATTCTTGTACATAGGAGCAGTATTATAGTAGTTATATTCTTGTACATAGGAGGCAGTATTATAGTAGTTATATTCTTGTACATAGGAGGCAGTATTATAGTAGTTATATTCTTGTATATAGGAGCAGTATTATAGTAGTTATATTCTTGTACGTACTAACCTTGGGAAACTGATACGTGACCTCGGGAATGTAAGTATTTTTCGAAGGTTTTTTCTTCATAGAAATAACTACAAAGTACTCAAACAGCTCCCGCTCCTGCCATTCGATCAGCTCCAGCTCCAGTGTGCGGTAACTGGGGGCTCTGTTTAGCATGGACTGGATAAGAAGCAGGCGCTGGGTGTGTGCTGAAACAGAAGCCAATGATAGAGGGTCAGTTAACCACTTAAGGACCACAGGTTTATACCCCCTAGTGACCAGGCCCTTTTTTACAAATCGGCACTTTACAACTTTAACGGTTTATTGCTCGGTCATGCAACTTGGCACCCAAATGAATTTTACCTCCTTTTCTTCTCACAAATACAGCTTTCTTTTGGTGGTATTTGATTGGAGATTTTTTAGTTTTTCTGATATTAATCAAAATAGACCGCAATTGTCTCCAAAAAAGTGTATTTTTAACTTTTTCTGGTAAAATTGTTCAAATATAATTACATTTCTATACAAGTTTGTGTCAGAATTTATTGTTCTACATGTCTTTGATAAAATAAAAATCCAATAAGTGTATATTTATTGGTTTGCGCAAAAGTTATAGCGTTTACAAACTATGGTACAAAAATGTGAATTTCCGCATTTTGAAGTACCTGTCATGTTTCTTGCTAGAATGCCAGGATAGTATAAATACCCCCCAAATGACCCCATTTTAGAAAGAAGACACCCCAAAGTATTCGCGGAGGGGCATGGTGAGTTCATGTATGATTAAAAAAAAATTCACAAGTTAGCGGAAAATGACACTTTCTGAGGAAAATAAATAAATAATAAATTTTCCATTTCTGCTAACTTCTGGCAAAAAAATCTCCGACGGACTCACTATGCCCCTCAGTGAATACCTTGGGGTGTCTACTTTCCGAAATTGGGTCATTTGTGGGGTGCGTTTACTGTTCTGGCATTTTGGGCGGGGCTAAATTGTGAGCAACTCTGTAAAGCCTAAAGGTACTCGTTGGACTTTCGGCCCCTTTGCGCACCTAGGCTGCAAAAAAGTGTCACATGTGGTATCGCCGTACTCAGGAGAAGTAGGGCAATGTGTTTTGCGGTGTATTTTTACATATACCCATGCTGGGTGAGAGAAATATCTCTGTAAATTAACAACTTTGTATAAAAAAAATTAAAAAGTTGTCATTTACAGAGATATTTCTCACACACAGTATGGGTATATGTAAAAATACACCCCAAAACACATTGCCCTACTTCTTCTGAGTATGGTGATACCACATGTGTGACACTTTTTTGCAGCCTAGGTGCACAAATGGGCCCAAATTCCAATGAGTACCTATAGGATTTCACAGGGCATTTTTACGCATTTGGATTCCAAACTACTTCTCACGCTTTAGGGCCCCTAAGATGCCAGGGCAGTATAAATACCCCACAAGTGACCCCATTTTGGAAAGAAGACACCCCAAGGTATTCCGTGAGGGGCATGGCGAGTTCATAGAAGATTTTTTTTTTGGCACAAGTTTGCAGAAATTTATATATTTTTATTTTTCTTACAAAGTCTCATATTCCACTAACTTGTGACAACATTTTTTTTTTTACATGAACTCACCATACCCCTCACGGAATACCTTGGGGTGTCTTCTTTCCAAAATGGGGTCACATGTGGGGTATTTATACTGCCCTGGCATTTTAGGGGCCCTAAAGCGTGAGAAGAAGTCTGGAATCCAAATGTCTAAAAATGCCCTCCTAAAAGGTACTCATTGGAATTTGGGCCCCTTTGCGCACCTAGGCTGCAAAAGAGTGTCACACATGTGGTATCGCCGTACTCAGGAGAAGTAGGACAATGTGTTTTGGGGTGTCTTTTCACACATACCCATCCTGTGTGTGAGAAATATCTCTGTAAATGACAACTTTAAAAAAAAAATTATACGAAGTTGTCAATTTACAGAGATATTTCTCTCACCCAGCATGGGTATATGTAAAAAGACACCCCAAAACACATTGCCCTACTTCTTCTGAGTACGGCGATACCACATGTGACACTTTTTTGCAGCCTAGGTGTGCAAAGGGGCCCAAATTCCAATGAGTATCTTTAGGATTTCACAGGGCATTTTTACGCATTTGAATTCCAAACTACTTCTCACGCTTTAGGGCCCCTAAAATGCCAGGGCAGTATAAATACCCCACAAGTGACCCCATTTTGGAAAGAAGACACCCCAAGGTATTCCGTGAGGGGTATGGTGAGTTCATGTAAGATTTTTTGTCACAAGTTAGTGGAATATGAGACTTTGTAAGAAAAAATAAATAAATAATCTATTTCCGCTAACTTGTGCCAAAAAAAAAATATCTTCTATGAACTCGCCATGCCCCTCGCGGAATACCTTGGGGTGTCTTCGTTCCAAAATGGGGTCACTTGTGGGGTATTTATACTGCCCTGGCATTTTAGGGGCCCTAAAGCGTAAGAAGTAGTTTGGAATTCAAATGCGTAAAAATGCCCTGTGAAATCCTAAAGATACTCATTGGAATTTGGGCCCCTTTGCGCACCTAGGCTGCAAAAAAGTGTCACACACGTGGTATCGCCTAGTAAAAAGGAGTGCTTGCGAAGTAAAGCTGCGATCGCTAATAAAGATCCAAAAAGCTCAAAAGTGATCTTTATAGCGCCGCAGCGATTTTACGGTGTTTTTGCAGTGATCAGAAAAAAATAATTTCTGTGACTGCGGTGGGGCGGACTGAACGCAAGTGTGGGCACAAGATCAGGCCTGATCGGGCGAACACTGCGTTTTTTGTATAGACTAAGGTGACCCTAATGTACTGATATAGATCTGATTGCGATCAGTCTTGATCACTTACAGATACTATATAGTACTAGTGCTGATTAGCGACAGCGATGACGCTAATCAGCGACTAATCAGTGACTGCGGTGCGGTGGGCTGGGCGCTAACTACCTAACAAATAGCTAAGTAACTGGCGGTGATAAGGGACCCTTACAGGGGGGTGATCAATGACAGGGGGGTGATCAGGGAGTCTATATGGGGTGATCAGGGGTTAATAAAGGGTTAATAAGTGACAGGGGGGGGTGTAATGTGTGTGTGGTGTTTGGTGCTACTTACAGAGCTGCTTGTGTCCTCTGGTGGTAGATCCAAGCAAAAGGGACCACCAGAGGAGCAGGTAGCAGGTATATCAGACGCTATTTACAAAATAGCGTCTGATATACCTATTTGATTGGTTATTTAAAAAATCTACAGCCTGCCAGCCAATGATCAGCGCTGGCAGGCTGTAGTTAAACTTGTATATGGCGCCATCCTGTGAAGAAATCTCAGGTCTCACGAGATGACGCCAATAGGCGTCACTGAGACCTGAGAGCGCTGCCGTCCGGACGCCTATCGGCGTTACCGTGACGGCAAGAGGTTAATGTCATCTAGGGTCTCTGACACAACAGTGAAGTTGATAGATTACTAATAATCACAATCAGAATTAGGGATGAGCAAATAGATTGTAATGAATCGATTTGTCTTATTAGCAAGAGTTCATCAGATGTGAGGGGCTGTGCCCGCAGGTGAAGAAGCGCCCACCTGTCTGTTGATTGAAAGGACCAGACATCTCGATCAGTCTTGGCTTTGGGAGCAGAGACCGCCTTATGAGTCAGTATATGGCAGTGTAGCTGCGCATGTGCAGTCAGAGCAGCAGTGCAGGGTCCTGGTTGTCAGGGCCGGGGTAAGATGTCTCTCTCTGTTAATCAACAGACAGGTGGGCGCTTCTTTAGCTGTGGCGACAGCCCCTCACAGGTGATGAAGTCTTGCTAATGAGACAATTCATCACTAATCGGGATTTTATTGCAACAGGAGGCTCCCATTGTGCATTAAACTTTCTTTACTACTCCCATAGCAGCAAGAAAACTATTACAACAGGTGAAAGAAAGTTTTTTTCAAAAACAGGTAAAAAATATGTAAATGAAAAGTCCAGGTAGCCAATCCGTGAGCTTCCCAGTGTATAAGAGGTGAGGAGAGCGTGGACCCTGCCTCTTTCTTGCTGCTCCCAACTAGAAGAGATACGTATCAAAAAAAATTGTCTCCTTCATACTTATTCAGCGTCTATGTCTCATGTATCGCGAGACTTTGGGCGCTCCGCTCTGCTCAAAGTGTGAGGTGATTGCGCGCACTTTTCAAATGACCTCAGCGCAACTAATCACCTCACAGAGTTCCCTGCTTCTCTACAGTCAGCACCACAAATAAAACAATATTAAAAATATATATATCTATCCCCTTCTACTTCCCCACTGTAAGTATTACCCTTCTACATCTGCATTTACACGCATGTGGTTGCCTTTATACATATCTGTATATATTTATGTATATATTTATGGTATATGCTGATAATGTATATTACTTATGTGCGTGTGTATATGTATAAAAATATCTTCTATTATACTACATATCATTTTCCCATTTTTTCTCTTCTATCCATACCTACATATTTAGCAACATGAACCCCTCAGAGGAACACCCTAATCCCCCATCTAGTCAACCCATGCCTATTGGCTATGAGGTATTAACTACGCATTCTATCCAACAAATGGTGGATCAATTCGTATCTAAATCAGTATCCGTGGCGATACAGTCAGCCATGGTATCTATTCAAGAATCCATTTCTAGATAATTTTCCTTGGTTGTAAACCAAAGGACACCTCAAGTTTACCCTTCTACTCCATCTGACAACTTCCTTTCAGCGGAAGATTCTATTACGGAGCTAGCCAAGGGATTCAAAAAATCAGGCAAATCTGCCAAGAAAAGGAGGTTTACTGACGACCCTAAGATCCCCAATATCCCAAAATCCCACACTATGGGGAAGGGTCAATCCTAATGAATGTCTGCATAATTTAGGCGGTAATGATAATTGTGGCGAAAAATCCCCACAGAAGACCCTCCGCCCGGGAGGAGATTACCAATATCCGGGCTATGACAGTAAGAGGGCTAAGAATATCTCTTACAAAGATATATCTTCCACCTCCTCATCAGATAACTCTGATTCCGGTTTGGAAGATGAATTTCCATTTTACTACGGAGACGACTCCTCAGAGAATCCTGAGGATTCACTTTCGGCTAGCCAACTCCCAGACTCCCTGGTCCTAGACAGTCAGGGTATTCCCTTTTTCAACCCTGACCAGATAAAACACCCTAGATCTGGAGAGTGGGTTCCCCAACCTCACAATTTTTTGTCTCTTTGGGTCAACAAATCCCTGGATAGATCCTCCAGAAACAAACTAAAAGCCGAGTGTCCGAGACCTACTCTGCCTCAGAAAAGATCCCAATACTCCAGAATTAGACCCTGTCATCATTAAATACCTAAATAAAATGGGAAAAAATCCCAAAAGAGGTCTAGACAGATTCAAATTATGTCAAGATAAACTTCTAGACTTATTAGGACCTCTCACAAAAATATTGGATTTGTCCGAACAAGCCGTTATTACGGGCCAACCTGTAGACACGCCAGTTCTACGTGGCTGGGCCCAAAGGGCCATCTGTTTTTTTAAAACATTAATTCCGCCCTCAGCGTGGAAAGAAGACGTAATGTTTTAATGAAATTGAACCCACAGCTTACTCATCTGGCCAACTCAGACCCTGATACGTCTGCTGAGGGTCTCCTCTTTGGAGACACCCTAATCAAGGAGATAGGAAAGTTTGTCGGAGTGTTTACCTCTCTCGACAAGGCCAAAACATCCTTGAAAAAAGTAGGCCAACCCAAAATTTTTGGCAGGGCTGGGAAAGGCAGGGGTCGCTTTCCCAGCCGAACTTCACAGTTCAGACAAACTCAGCTGGCCCCCTTCCACTCAGACAGACCTACCACCTTTACGCCATCCACCATACTTACACCATTCTTCCCTACCAGAGGACGCCCATGGAGAGCCCGAGGCCATTGAGGTTTCCCTAGATCGAGACCATCATCAGGTAAGCTTTTTTATCCCAAACTATCCCCACATTCCTCTAGGAGGAAGACTGAAACATTTTTTCCAAACCTGGTCTTCTCTAACCTCAGACTAATGGGTCCTGAATACCAGCTCAGGCTATCAGATAGATTTCCAATCCCCTCCGTCACAGAACCACATCCCTCAACCAATACACTTCTCCACTCTAGATCAAAACCTCATAGAGTCAGAGATACAAGATCTTTTCTACAAGAGAGCCATCATCCAAGTACAACCCCTATCTCCGGGTTTCATCAGCAACATCTTTCTAGTAAAAAAGAAAGATAGGGGTCACAGACCTGTAATAAATTTAAGAACCCTCAACGATTTTGTTTCTTATCATCACTTCAAAATGGAGGGAATCCACCTTCTCAGGGACCTGTTACTCCCTCAAGACCCTAACCCTAATAAAAATAGACCTAAAAGATGCCCATCTCACCGTACCCATACACCCTTACCATCTTTCTGGAACAACCAGAAATGGCCCCTTGGTGCTTCACCAAACTAATGAAACCGGTGGTCTCATCCCTAAGATCCCGAGGGGTACGTCTAATCATATATTTAGACGATATTCTAATTATGGCACAAACACTCTCACTAATCCGTCTTCATTCACAATGGACCATTTCCCTTCTAACCAGTTTTGGTTTTCTAATCAATTACAAGAAATCCGTCCTCTCCGCATCCAAGGAAGTAGAATTTCTGGGCTTCAATATCAATACAGTTTATGCTCTATTGAGTTTCCCTACCAGGAAACTCTCCCTGATTCGAAAAGAAATCCGATCAGTATTAAACAAACATCTAGTATCCCTACGCACCATTGCACGGATTGTGGGACTGTTATCGGCCTCCATACAAGCCATCTTCCCCGTCCCGTTACACTACAGAGCCCTCCAACGCCTCAAAACACAACATCTACGGGAGGGCCTACAATATTCGAACAAAGTTCCCCTATCTCCAGAAGCCAAAGAAGAACTTCTTTGGTGGCTCCAATACATCAAGATCTGGAACGGAAAAATGATATTCAATTCCTTACCGGATCTGGTCCTAGAATCATACGCCAGCCTATCAGGCTGGGGTGCTCGTTGCGGTCCTTATTCCACAGGAGGGAAATGGTTAGAAACAGATTCTCACTTACACATCAATTGTCTGGAGCTACTAGCCGCTTCTTTCACCCTGAAAAGTTGTGCGAAAGACAAATCAAAATGCTGCATCCTACTGCGTATGGACAACATCACAGCAATTCAAGCTACTTCTTCTCTGGTCGCCATCAAGAAAGAGGCGGGGTCTACGCTCTCCTCACCTCTTATACACTGGGAAGCTCGCGGATTGGCTACCTGGACTTCTAATTTACATATTTATTACCTGTTTTGAAAAAACTTTCTTTCACCTGTTGTAATAGTTTTCTTGCTGCTATGGGAGTAGTAAAGAAAGTTAATGCACAATGGGAGCCTCCTGTTGCAATACAATCTATATTTTCTGTTACAATAGCTATGATAATTTTCAATTATTCACTATTTGATTATTACAGCAGATTTAGAACTGAAATATTATCTATGCATTACTTTCATAATCATTTATATTCTGCTCCTTTACCCCCACAGCTATAAGCATAACCCCCCCCCCCCCCCCCCTCCCGAGTCACTGCTCACCTCTGAACCGGTCGTCTGAGTCACTTTCACTCTCGCTGTTGTCGTCTGCGTAAAGAAGGAATTGCGGACATCAGAAAAGATCAACGAATTATAAGATTATATCTAATGGTAGAAGGCTAATGGTCAGAGAAGCGGTCGGCACACTGCCACATCATCCTCTACCTCGCAGCGACGCTGTCTCCACATTGGATATGGAAAGCTTTTTCAACCTTTTCTTGCCTCGTTTGGCACTATAGATGGAGTTGATCCTCTGCACAAGCTGCAAGAGAGGAATCATGACACTTAACCCCCTACACAAAGTCAGTAACCAGCCAGATATCCTACCATTACATAAGACTCAGCGGCTGACCACAGGTTGTATATACCCGGTGGATGCTGAGACGGAGGACACTCATGTATCATCCAGCCAGAGCTTACCTTAGGGATTCGTCGGGCCCTATGTGACGTCAGGAGCCCGCTAGCAGTACTGAGGCTGTCTTCATTCAAGCTGGAAGGAGAGGTTGGGATGGTCAGCTGTGCCAGGAGCAACATGTCATCGTGGCTGTGCCGCTTTGGCAGCCGCCCTGTACGGTGCCCTTTCCTCTCAGAGAAATTCCCGACTCGCACTGAATGGCTACCACTCTTAGGCGTTATCTACAATAAAGAAGATGAATATTAGGCACAGCAAGAGCTGCAACTAATGAAAAGTCTGGAAAATTCAGTCATGACTGACAACACTCAAACAATATTTGCAATCATTCAGGCAGTTTCATGCAGAGAATACTTGCAATCTTTGCAGATATTTTTGCAGTATATGGCCATTTCAGGAATTGCCTGTCGTGACCGGATCGGGGTAAAATGACCAATGTGTGACTGGCAATAACAGAATATTCAGGTGTCCCCTGAACAGGATATGACTATAGACGCAGGGTCAGACAGGCCCACCTGACAGAACCAGAGGATCCTCCGGTTGACCCAAGCTCTGACAATAAGGGACCTAAGCTTCCTTACTTCGTTAGTTTTTGTGCACAGGGACCTTTTTCAGTCTGAACAAGTCATCCTATTAAAACCCGATGCCCACGACAATATCCATTTTGCCATCTTACAAACTGAGGACCCCCAAAATAGGGATATAGGCTGTGTGCATGATGCAAGAATAGGACATGTTCTGCAATTTGCAGAGCGGCCACATGGATGACATCCATGTGCTGTCTGCAGTTTTAGCATGGGTCCAAATGAATGGGTCCAAGTGCGACAAAAAAAAATGAGGATGAGATGCAGACCAAAACTACAGTCGTGTGCAAGAGGCCTTAATCTTATTCATGATAAATCCTGCATGTGCAGTGATAACAATTTCTTAAAAGTATGTTCATTGACAAAAAGAAATCCCTCCCCCAGATGTCGGATTACTCCACTCGTCCCGCAGTTCTGTCTTAGGCAGATATGTAAATGATTGCTGGTGAGGTCTGATTAGACACTGGGTCTTACCACAAGAGGGCATAAAAGTGCTTCCCCGCTGCCATATAAAAAGGGTCTCAGAGGCTACTTTTGGGTAGTGTACCTCTTGGTGAGAGATCAGTGACTGCTAGACATGCCTTTACGATGCACTCAGACATTTTGCCCAGCTGACAGACTTTGAGAAGGGGGGCATCGTTGGACTGAGAGATGCAGGATTGTCATTTTGACAAATTGCCCACCATGTAGGCCATATTGACCGAGGTGTTGGGAGAACTGGTTACGTGAGGGCACACATGGAACAGGCTCCATATGGCCCAGACAGACTCCAGTAGAGAGGATTGTGTGATCCCCCAACAATCACGAGCAGCTCCCATAGTTTCCAACAACCAGACATAGGTGGCCCCTTCATTATTCCCCTGTCTCTACCTGGACCATTTCCAGGCTCTTAGCAAAATGAAACTTAGTGTCACAACACCCATTACGTGTCCTGTCATTAACAGCCATCCACCGGCAACTAACCCTAACCCTAACCATATCTCATCTTGTATCCAGGCAGGAGGCCATATCTCATCTTGTATCCAGGCTACAGAATGTAGCTCATCTTTTTTTCAGGCTAGAGGCCGTATCTCATCTTGTATCCAGACAGGAGGCCATATCTCATTTTGTATCCAGATTAGAGGCCGTATCTCATCTTGTATCCAAGCTAGAGGCCATATTTCATCTTGTATGTGGGCTAGAGGCTGTATCTAATCTTGTATCCAGGCAGGAGTCCATATCTCATCTTGTATCCAGGCTAGAGAATGTAGCTCATCTTGTTTCCAGGCTAGAGGCTGTATCTCATCTTGTATCCAGACAGGAGGCCATATCTGATCTTGTATCCAGACTAGAGGCCATATCTGATCTTGTATCCAGGCTAGAGGCCATATCTGATCTTGTATCCAGGCTAGAGACTGTATCTAATTTTGTATCTTGGCTAGCAGGGTCTGAGAGCCTGTACAGTATTCCCAATACACCTCTCCTTTCCTCTAATATTGTAATCATGTACATATATCACCGCTACAGTCATAGAAAGTTTAATCCCAACAACTCCTTCTTGGTGCAGATTTGTACCTTAGTAGGAGGGGTGTGGCCTCCCACAGACCCACAAATTTACTATAATTTTCGTCAAAAGGTGGAATAAATCAGCGATGGTGTAGTGCCCGGGAGCAGGGGGGTACTTTGAAGTCTGGACATTTGTGGACATTTTCCCCTGTTCCCATTATGCAAAGTTTTAAACGTCTTACTTTATTTCACTTGAAAGGGTTAACCTATACTGTTTAAACCTGTGCAACTGCATTTTATATGTATGTTGTGATATATACCCTGTTCATTATCACTGTGCTTGCAAGGCTCTCTGGAAAAGGTAAATGAATACTGAGAGACTTTTGGGACTTTGAATAAGAAGCTGGTAATTTTCCACAGAGTTTAACCCTTAGAATACTGGAGTTATTTTTTGTTTTTGTGTTTTCACATTTGTAACTTTTTTATTTTTCTGTTCACATAGCTGTATGAGGACTTATTTTTTGCGGGACTAGTTGTATTTTATAATGCCACCATTTAATATGGCATACAATGTAGTGAGAAGCAGGAAAAGAATTCCAAATAGGGTGGAATTGGAAAAAAAACACAATTCCTCCACCGTTTTACGGGTTTTGTTCCCACGGCATTCCGTTTGCGGCAAAACTGACCTGTGCCCTTCATTCTCTGGGTCAGTACTATTACAAGGATACCACATATAGCTCTGTCTGGTTTTAGCTCTGTTATGTCTGGAAACTTGTTTCTGTCTGGAAAATCTGTTGTGTCATTGCCAATGAGCATCATTGAAGCTCTAATGTAAGTCTATGAGAGACAGAAAGTGTAACATTGTATCTGTCTGTGCTGAGTTTCTCTACCCCACCCCTTCCACTAGAAGGTTCCAGTCTAGCCAGAAACTGTATATAAGGAGAGCAGTCAGAGCCCCTAGTGTTCTGCAGTTAGGGACCAGTGCTTATAAGAGGAGACTCTGCCAAACTACTGAGTGACCAGAAGAAGACACTGAGACGGGGATACGCTGCCACAGACCCTGGATCACCAGCCTTGGACCAGGGAACCAGCCTTCGGAAGAGAAAGAGGGACAGCTAGCTCAGGTCTTTCTTTAGCATCAAACCCTTCTTCTGCCAGGGAGGAGACTGGAGAAGTCGGCCCTATGCCTCACTCTAGGGAGGAGACTAGAGAAGCCAGCCCTATGCCTCGTCTAAAGGAGGAGACTGGAGAAGCCAGGTGTTTTGCACCTGAATTCCTCCAGTAAAGAAGCACCCTGGTTACTGCAGACCCTGACTCTCTGGGCTGATTTCCATTTGGCGTGCACCATGCCTTACCATCCCTTCCAGAGAGCAGCAACACCTAGTGACACCTCAATGGTGTCCGGGGGACCCAGCGTAGCGTTGGGGCCATCCCAAACCTGGCCACTGCAGATGTTTAACCTGCAGCCCTCAAGCTGTTGCAAAACTACAGCTCCCAGCATGCCCGAATAGCTGTGCAAGCATGCTGGGAGTTGTCGTTTTGCAACCGCTGGAGGGCCGCAGGTTGGGCATACCTGGCATAAATCATAGCTCAAATCTATGCTAGCTTGAATTTGGAGTAGATTTGAATTTCTGGTGCATGGACTGCTTGGAGATGAGCCACATTTATTAAGAAGCCTGCCTCTTAATAAATTTGGCGTATTCTGTGGGACGTAATTTAAATATATTTGCAAAGCCAGTCTTAGTGTATCTGCCCCAATGTCTACTAGAAAGATGCAGAGCTTTAAAGTGATTACTGACATGAGTCAGGGTGAGCCCTTTAAGGGGCCTAATAGGGCACGGGTGTCAAGCTCATGGCCCTCCAGCTGTTGCAAAACTACAACTTTCAGCATAACCTGATAGCTATAGGATGTACATGTATGAGGGAATTGTAGTTTCACAACAGCTGGAGGGCCACACATTTGACATCCCTGCTATAGGGGACTGTCCCTGGAAAGCTGAAGCTCCGGATACATAGCTGAGCTGGGGGGTCTTGTGAACCATCTGACTGACAAACGGCAACTATACGTGATGCAGTGAGGGGGCTGCCTACCTGGGTGGGCGTCGTGTACTTCCTGTCTGGCGTCCTCAGCATCCTGTTTGAAGGTGGCTTCACACTGTCAGGTGACAGCTGGGATTTGCGGGCCAAGGGTCGTCCCTTCAGGTCCACATCCTCGTACGGGTTTTCTTTGGGTGATTCGCCTGTTTTTTAACAGAGAAGAAAAAACAGACGCGAGTTTAGAAAAATATGATGATGCGAAATGAACAAGAACTCTGCAGTAAAATCTCCTAAGATTCATGCGTGACTCACTCTCCCATCTGCAGCTGGAATTTGGCACCATGTCCACCGCCATCCATCCTCTCTCTCTTTTTTATTTTTTTACCCCTAACGCACACACAAAAATAATTTACGAGACTCGCTCTGGAGAAGGGCCAGCTGCGCTGTGTCTATGACAGGGCTCTCGTGAGCGGGAACAGCGCTGTCTTCTCCATGGCTGCCATCTACTCGGTGACTAATGAGGTATTATAGTTAGATAGGGGCTGCTTAACTCTTCCAGCGCCACCGTCTATTCTCATCTGTGCCAGCCGCGGGGGAGATCGGTAATATTAATAAGTGCCAAGGAGCAAGAGGGACATCTGTCTCCTGCAGATCTCACAACCTTGGCCCACCTGAGCGCTACTCCAGCCACATACATTATATAAAAGCTGGGGCTGAACCCACCAATGCTATGTGCTTGGGGGGCACCAGGCATGACTACGGGGCGGAGGGAGCCATCTAATATGGACAGCCTTAAAGTGTAACTGCCGTTTTTTTTTTATACCCTAATAGTATAGTACACCCTGCTGTATAAGTGCTTTTGTCCTTTAAAATTTAATCATTTTCAGTTTTACCTTTTTGCTTACTGTGTAGCAGAGCTGTATGTGTAACCTGCATGTAGCAGAGCTGTGTACTGTGTAGCAGAGCTGTATGTGTAACCTGCATGTAGCAGAGCTGTGTACTGTGTAGCAGAGCTGTATGTGTAACCTGCATGTAGCAGAGCTGTATGTGTAAACTGCATGTAGCAGAGCTGTGTACTGTGTAGCAGAGCTGTATGTGTAACCTGCATGTAGCAGTGCTGTATGTGTAACCTGCATGTAGCAGTGCTGCATGTAGCAGTGCTGTGTACTGTGTAGCAGAGCTGTATGTGTAACCTGCATGTAGCAGTGCTGTGTACTGTGTAGCAGAGCTGTATGTGTAACCTGCATGTAGCAGAGCTGTGTACTGTGTAGCAGAGCTGTATGTGTAACCTGCATGTAGCAGAGCTGTGTACTGTGTAGCAGAGCTGTATGTGTAACCTGCATGTAGCAGAGCTGTGTACTGTGTAGCAGAGCTGTATGTGTAACCTGCATGTAGCAGAGCTGTATGTGTAACCTGCATGTAGCAGAGCTGTGTAGTGTGTAGCAGAGCTGTATGTGTAACCTGTATGTAGCAGAGCTGTATGTGTAACCTGCATGTAGCAGAGCTGTATGTGTAATCTGCATGTAGCAGTGCTGTGTACTGTGTAGCAGAGCTGAATGTGTAACCTGCATGTAGCAGGGCTGTGTACTGTGTAGCAGAGCTGTATGTGTAACCTGCATGTAGCAGAGCTGTGTACTGTGCAGCAGAGCTGTATGTGTAACCTGCATGTAGCAGTGTTGTGTACTGTGTAGCAGAGCTGTATGTTTAGCCTGCATGTAGCAGAGCTGTGTACTGTGTAGCAGAGCTGTATGTGTAACCTGCATGTAGCAGAGCTTTGTACTGTGTTACAGAGATGTATGTGCATGGGGAATATATTTTTATACAATGGGTGTTTTTACACATTGTGACACCCATGATGTGTATTTTTTTAGTTCTTTTATTTTCATTTTGGGTAAAGGGGGGTGATCTGAATTTTTATGTTGTTTTTTTTTGTTTTCACTTTTTTATAGTTCCCAGGTTACACATACAGCTCTGCTACACAGTACACAGCTATGCTAAGTGCAGGTTACACATACAGCTCTGCTACACAGTACACAGCTCTGCTACATTCAGGTTACACATACAGCTCTACTACACAGTACACAGCTCTGCTACATGCAGGTTACACATACAGCTCTCTACATGCAGGTTACACATACAGCTCTGCTACACAGTACACAGCTCTGCTACATGCAGGTTACACATACAGCCCTGCTACACAGTACACAGCCCTGCTACATGCAGGTTACACATACAGCTCTGCTACACAGTACACAGCACTGCTACATGCAGGTTACACATACAGCTCTGCTACACAGTACACAGCTCTGCTACATGCAGGT